>NC_082685.1:81387759-81687759 GCF_949987515.2 Delphinus delphis
GGAAACTAATACAGGAACTAGGTTCAGTGAGCAGTGTGAAAGGTGGATGAAGATCCAAAAATGGAGACAAAACTAAAAACTAGGAATGAGGTGGAATTGGCTAGAGCAGGTCAGGGGAGATGTAATGAATCTTCTTGGTAAAGCAAGAGAACTACAGTGTCTGTGCCTTGCATTATTGTCCTGGCATGTGGGTTTGACAGAATGACTTAAGGCCAAAAGGTCAGAGAAATCAAGGACATAAGCATTTTTGAAGATATATATTTAATATCCATTAGTAGAGCTGTCTTAGGGGAAAAGTGTAGGGAAATTAAGACAGAGGGATGACTGATCCTTAGGATTAATTAAACTTGCAAGAAGGAAGGGGAGCCATCAGAGGAGAGCGAGAAGGGATCATGAAAGAGATGGGTAAATAGTAGTGATTTACTACCATGTGAGATGAGGAAAGAAAGGACAAGGGCATCTGTTAACTAGACCACAAGCACCTTGAGGGCAGGGTCTTTGTACTTTCAGTAGCTACAAGAGTGCCTGGTCCAGAGTAGGCGTTTAACAAATATTTACCAAATTAATAAAGAGCCATTTTCTAATACAGGAGAAATCAACGAGAATGAAGATAGAAAAAGGGTGTATGATTTAAGCAAATAGGAGACCCTAAAATCCTAATTAAAAACGAATCTACTGATTCTTGGCATGTTAGAAGTCAGAGAAAACTAAAAAATTATGTGGTCCACCTCTTCATTTTACAGATGAGGAAACTGAGGTCCAGAGAGATTGCTTTTGTGACTCTTGGCTTTTTTGAACCGAAGGTGCCTTCTGTAACTGGCAGGTGATTTTGTGTTGCAGCTGATACTAACCCCTTTCAATCATCAAGTTTCTAGTTAATTTTTTTTCCTATCCTTCAATGAAAGTATCAGTCAAGCTTAGTTGTTAAAAGCAAAACTGAGAATTTGGCAGCTACAGAGCTAAAATATGAAAGCTCTGATTAGAGAAAGGAACGATAAAGGGTGAATTTCATGATAGTAATTTGAGGTCACCAGCTAGAACCCAGACTCCCTTTGGAGGATGGATAAGGTCATGTGCAGGGTATTTAACATAACTCTTAGGGCTTGGAGATGAGGACAGCAGGTCTAGAACTACTAGAGTTTCCAATCAGAAAATGGACTTTAACAACAATTAAATTCATCCCAAATTAGATGTTTTCATGACTCCTCTCTGACATCCTTGCTGGGACTTGCCAAAGTCCCTGCTGCCAAGCAGATGACTGTGGCTGGGCCCCACAGGGGACCATTAGAGAGCAGGACCTGTAGTGGCAGCGAGAGGACACAAACCCAAAACCACCAAAGAAAACAGCTCTCAGCTGAGAAAACCCTGCTAACACAGGTAGGGCTTCTGGAGCCTAACTGCAAAGCCTGTTTATTAACTTGCTAAGAAAGAATTAAAACAATCCTTTGAAATACTGATCATCTCTCAAGGTATATTTCTGGTCTCCTAAGATTGACTGATCTATTCCTCCACCTTTTTTTCTTTCTTTAGTTTTTACATCCAGGAGGATAGGATGTTCCACTCCAGTACAAACCTGCAGTGACTGAGTGATCTGACTAATCAGACACTAAAATAGGTTCTGCTTAGAAAGCAGCTCTAGATTGGAGGCTATCATCCCAATCTTATTTCAATCAAGAATTTCAATTGATTTTGTTTTGAATTTTAGTTTCTTTGATTGGAGATTTTGAAAAAGAACAAGAAACAATAAAAAATAGGCTTGTGGGGTGTGCTCAGGCTGACCATCTGCCGGAGAAGGCAGCCAGCTTTCTGCATCCCGGTGGCTCCAACAATGTAGGTCTCTGAGGCCTTGAGGAAGGAAAGGAAGGTGCTGATGAAGGGTTTTCTAAGACTACTCATTAAATGAGTTGGTTGGAGGATAAAAATCTCTACATGTAACAAAGTAAAGAACTGCCTCAGGAAGTACCAAAAATTCAGTTAGGTACACATGCCAAAAACATATACAATATTATATTCTATTTTTAAACTTTTTTTTTTTTTGCAGAATAAGGTATGCAAATAAGAAGATAACAGGCAATTATCAAATTCACTCATTTGACACCAATCCTATGCCAATACAGGGCTCTTGACTTTTGCATTTCTGGATGTCTCAAGATTAAAACCAATTTGAATCTCCTATTTTGTACTTTGTGTTTGAAGATATCATTCAAGTACTTAGAAGTAACTTCTAAGTGGTTGAGAGTCTGCCTGCCGCTGCAGGGGACACGGGTTCGTGCCCCGGTCCGGGAAGATCCCACATGCCGCGGAGCTGCTGGGCCCGTGAGCCATGGCCGCTGAGCCTGCGCGTCTGGAGCCTGTGCTCTGCAACGGGAGAGGCCATAGCAGGGAGAGGCCCGCGTACCACATAAAAAAAAAAAGAAAAAAAGAAAAAAGAAAAGAAGTAACTTCTGACTGAGACATAACACAGAGATAAAAAATAAAAACAATGATAATTTTTATTGAAAGTCACCAACAACTATTTCAATGACTAACTGGAAAAGATAGAAACAAGAAATCTGTCTGATTTAAGAAAATGTACTCTCTCCTAAGTAAAAAGCAGAATGAGACACATTCAACTAGTCAAACACCTGGCAACACCTGAATCCATCTTTCTGACCCCAAGGGCAACTGCCACATTTATCACCAACAGAATCCTTAATATAATAAAAAGTGACTTATTGTTCCCAGTTAGAAATGTCGCATGAAATAATGGAATGATAAGGCCATTCAGGAGAAATCAAAATTGACTGGTAGATTTACAATAGCTATCAGGCTTAATTTTCAATATGTAACTGAGCAGGACCCTATGTGGCCTTCCCAGGACAGACCTCTCCCCATGTCCTCTGTCTGCCTCTTGTCTGTAGAAAAACTTTAGCCTCCTAGGCCTTCCCTGAGTTCCAAAGAATAAATTTAATCAGAGTAATGAGAAAATGCAGAAAGAAAGGAAAATAGTCAAGCAAGAAAAAATAATAATAATTTAGCTATTAAACAAAGTAAAAGACCTTTAGGTCCTCCTCAAGGGCTATAGATAATATTCTGAGTCATATCCTTTGAGCTGTTTTGCAGATACTAAAACGCTCACCAGGTGGGAAAAGTTAACTGTTTGCTGACCACCAGCAGGTAGACCCCAGACCGGTTGGAACATAGATAATGTTGACTCCCAATTACCTCACCATCAACTAATCAGAAGAATGTCCACCAGCTGATCACATATGCCCCCAACCCCACTTCCTCACCCTGTCTTTAAAAAACTTTCCATGAGGGCTTCCCTGGTGGCGCAGTGGTAGAGAGTCCGCTTGCCGATGCAGGGGACATGGGTTCGTGCCCCGGTCTGGGAGGATCCCACATGCCGCGGAGCGGGCTCGCTGGGCCTGTGTGTCCGGGGCCTGTGCTCTGCAATGGGAGAGGCCACAACAGTGAGAGGCCCGCGTACCGCAAAAAAAAAAAAAAAAAAAAAACTTTCCATGAAAGCCATCAGGGAGTTTGGGCCTTTTGAACATTAGCTTAGAGCCAGTAGACTGGCTTTACTGCTTGACAGACAAGCCGACCCATTTGACTCGGTAACAAATATGTAGCTATAAGGAGACCACTGATATTTGTCATTTAAATGAAGGGCTAAATTATGTTTAATGTGGTTTATTTTCCTTGATTTTGCTTGATTCATCCTAACACATACGATCGTAGCATTTGTTATACGTCCTACAGAAGGCACCAATTCATTGTTTGTTGAGAAAAGATTTTAAATGCTCAGTAGCCTGGAGCTGAAAAGGCTAATCAGTTTTTACAAATCAAAATAATACCTTGTAAAGCTAAATAGCATGTGTCTTCACAGTTGAATTGTATCAGATTCTATAACACAAGAAACAGAACATTGCTGGCCTGCTAGATACCTCATCTGAGCTTTAGGCAAATCACTTCAACTAGGATCTATGGTTCTTCAATAACAAAGAGAAGTCAAGCATATACAAAGAGGAATGCATGTTTCAAGAATGTGTCTCTGGCATTTAATCCACTGAATTATCTCATAAAGTGTTTCTTTGCTGTTTTTTTTTTTAAGAAATTAGCTCTTTTTGGGGGGCGGGGGTCTTTATTGAATTTGTTACAATATTGCTTCTGTTTTATGTTTTGATTTTTTGGCTGCAAGGCATGTGGGATCTCAGCTCCCCGACCAGGGATCGAACCCGCACACCCTGCATTGGAAGGCGAACTCTTAACCACTGGACCGCCAGGGAAGTGCCTCTTTGCTGTCTTAAGTAGGTGCTTTGGGGATTCATCAGTGTGATTTGTGGATATTTGAAGCAATGCAGGAAATGCCAGAAAGTGCCCTGATTACCTGTAGATGTTTTTCTTGCCTCTGAAGTGAAGATTACACTCACAAAATAAGGTTTAAATTAGACCCTTCTCTTCCCTCTCTACTGCTGTGTTCTCTGCCCCCAAATCATCTGCTCCAGCCCTAGTTTTGTGCCTACATCACTCCAGCCTTGGCATCGGCTTACCTGTGTTGTCACTCTAGATCACCACACTGCACATACAAGGGGGTACCTGCAGCTCACCTTCAACGACCAGTTGTTGGGTGGAATAGGAGTATCTCAGGATGTCTGAAGCTCTTAGACCAGTGCTCTGAGCATACTCCTGTTTCTACAACGTTAGCGCCCCAATCTCTAACCCTGGTTCAAAGCAGCCTTCATTCCCAAAATGACAGTGGCAAGACTACTTGGCTGAATAAAGAATTCAGTCCCAGACCTATGGCCCATCAGCTGCAGGAAACCCTCATTTCCTAGGCTACCACAGCTCCCTGTGTATGACTTTTAGAGTGCACTTTTTTTTTATCAGTTTTATTGATACATAATTGATGTATAATAAATTTCACAAATTTAAACTATAGAATTTGATAAATTTTGTCTGACATATACATCTGTGAAACTGTCACCATAGTTAAGATCATAAACAAATTTATCACCTCAGGCCCTCCCCACCTCCCTGCACTGACAACCACTGATCCACTTTTTTGTCACCATAGATTAGTCTGCATTTTCTAGAATTCTATATAAATGGAATTATGAAGTGTGTACCATTTTTTTTGGAGGGGGGCGTCTGGCCTCTTTCACTCAGAGTAAATATTCTGAGTTTCATCCACATCATAGTATATATCAATAGTTGGTTTCTTTTTATTTCTGAGTAGTATTCCATTGTATGGATATGCCATAATTTGTTAATGCATTTACCTGTTGAGAAACATTGTTGTTTCCAGTTTGGAACTATATGCTATGAATATTCATGTACTAGTCTTTTTTATGGATGTATACTTTCATTTCCCTATAAGTGGGATGGCTGGATCATATGGTGTATATTTAACATTTTTAAGAAACTGCCATTGTTTTCCAAAGTGATTATGCCATTTGGTGTGATCAGTGTATTAGTCCCTATGGCTGCTGAAACAAATTACCATGAACCTGGTGACTTAAAGCAACAGAAATTTATTCTCTCACAGCTCTAGAGGCCAAAAGTCCCAAATCAGTATCACTGGGTTGAAATCAAGTGTTAGTGGGGCCACATTCCCTTGTAAGAGAGAATCTGTTTCATGCCTTTTCCAGCTTCTGGTGGTTGCCTGCATTCCTTGACCTGTGGCTGCCTCATCCTGGTCTCTGCTTCTGTGATCACATTGCTTCCTCCTCTTCTGTGTGTGAAATCTCCCTCTGCCTCTCTCTTATAAAAACACTCATGATGGCATTCAGGGTCCACCCATTCAGGGTCCATAATATTCTCAGGATTAGACTGTTAACTCAGTCACATCTCCAAAGACACCCTTCCCCCTTTTTGGCCATGTAAGGCAACAGTCTCAGGTTCCATGAATTAGAATGTGGATAGCTTTGGTCAGGGGGCATTTTTCAGCCCACCACAGACAGTCTTTTTAATTTCAGTCATTTTAACAGGTTTGTAGTAGTATCACAATATGGTTTTAATTTGCATTTTTCTGATGGCTAATGATATTGAGCATCTTTTCATGTGTTTAGTTATATTTATATATCTTCTTTGGTGAAGTATGTGTTCAAATATTTTGCCCATTTTGGTTTTTTTGCCCATTTTTAAGTTGGATTGTTCATTTTCTTATTTTTGAGCTTTGAGATTTCTTTATATATTCTGCAAGGAAGTTCTTTATCAGCTATATAATTTATAGCATTTCTTCCTGTATGTGGTTTGTTTCTCATTCTCTTTATATATATATATATATATATATATATATATATATATATTTAATTTATTTATTTTTGGCTGTGTTGGGTCTTCATTGCTCTGTGTGGGCTTTCTCTAGTTGTGGCAAGTGGGGGCTACTCTTCATTGTGGTGCGAAGGCTTCTCATTGTGGTGGCTTCTCTTGTTGTGGAGCACAGGCTCTAGGCACGTGGGCTTCAGTTGTTGTGGCTCGCGGGCTCTAGAGCGCAGGCTCAGTAGTTGTGGTGCACAGACTTAGTTGCTCGGCGGCATGTGGGACCTTCCTGGACCAGGGCTCAAACCCATGTCCTGCATTGGCAGACAGATTCTTAATCACTGCACCACCAGGGAAGCCCTCTTTCTCATTCTCTTTGACAGCATTTCTTTCTTTCTTTTTTTTTTATTTTTTTTATTTTTTGGCTGCTTTGGGTCTTTGTTGCTGCACTCGGGCTTTCTGGCTTTCTCTAGTTGCGGTGAGCTGGGGCTACTCTTCTGGGGGCTACTCTTCATTGCGGTGCACAGGCTTCTCATTGTGGTGGCTTCTCTTGTTGCGGAGCATGGGCTCTAGGCACGCGGGCTTCAGTAGTTGTGGTGCACGGGCTCAGTAGCTGTGCCTTGCAGGCTCTAGAGCGCAGGCTCAGTAGTTGTGGCGCACGGGCTTAGTTACTCCTTGGCATGTGGGATCTTCCCAGGCCAGGGATAGAGCCCATGTCTGCTGCACGGGCGGGCAGATTCTTTTTTTTTTTAATAGATCTTTATTGGAGTATAATTGCTTCACAATACTGTTAGTTTCTGTTGCACAACAAAGTGAATCAGCCATATGCATAAACATGTCCTCATATCCCCTCCCTCTTGAGCCTCCCTCCCACCCTCCCTATCCCACCCCTCTAGGTCATCACAAAGCACCGAGCCTATCTCCTTGTGCTGTGCTGCTGCTTCCCACGAGCCAACTATTTTACATTCGGTAGTGTATATATGTCGATGCTACTCTCACTTCGCCCCAGCTTCACCCTCCCACCCCATGTCCTCAAGTTCACTCTCTATGTCTCCCTCTTTATTCGGCAGGTGGATTCTTAACCACTGTGCCACCAGGGAAGTCCCAACAGCATTTCTTGATTTGTATCATAATTCATCCCTTTTAGACCTTCTGGACTGGACCCCTTAAGGGCATGGACTATAAACTATTCCCTCTATGTCCTCAGCACCCATTACAATGCCTGACATGTAAAAGATCTTCATTGAATATTTACTGTTCTTCTCTTCATTGCTCATCCTTTTCATAAGGTCACATTTAAAAAGCAAAATTTCTCATATTATTAACATAATTTCAGTGTGGTCTATTTAGGATGTAGTTTATTTAATTTATTTTTTATTGAGATATAATTTACAAGTTATAAAAATTCACCCTCTTAAAGTGTACAATTCAGTGGTTGTTAGTATATTTATAAGGTTGGGCAACCATCACCACTGTCTAATTCCAGAACATTTTCATCACCACGAAAAGAAACTCCATGCCCATTAGAATCACATCCCATTCCCTTCTCCCCCCTCCACCCTCCATGATCCCTGGCAACCATTAATCTACTTTCTGTCTCTATGGTGTTGCCTATTCTGGACATGTCATATAAATGAAGTCCCATGATCACCATCTGCAAGCTGGAGACCCAGGAAAGCCAATGGTGTAGTTCAGTCTGAATCCAAAGAACTGAGAACCAGGGGAGTCAATGGTGCAATTCCCAGTCCAAGGGCAAGAGAAGACCGATGTTTCAGCTCATCCAGTCAGGCAGAAAAGCAAAGTCTTCCTTCCTCTGCCTTCTTTTTCTGTTCAGGCCCTCAGTAGATTGGATGATGTGCACCCACATTGGGGAGGGCAATCTGCTTTACTGTCTACCAGTTCAGATGCTAATCTCACTTGGAGACACTCTCACAGACACATGTAGAAATAATGTCTAGCCAAGTATCTAGGCACCTCCTGATCCAGTCAAGTTAACGCATAAAATTAGCTATCATGAAGATCATCCACATTGTATCATGTATTAGTACTTCATCCCTTTTTATGATTAAATAATATTCCATTATATGCATATACCGCATTTTGTTTATCCATCCATCGGTGGTTGGAAATTTGAGCTGTTTCAGCTTTTTAGCTACTATGCATAATGATGCTATCAACATTCATGTAAAATTTTTTGGTTTAATATATGTTTTTCATTCTCTTGGGCATATACCTAGAAGTGGAATTGTTGGGTTGTACGGTAATGCTATGCTAAACGTTTTGAGGACCTTCCAACTGTTTTCCAAAGTGGCTGTACCATTTTACATTACCATCAGGAATGTATGAGGGGGTCCTATTTTCCCACATTCTCTCCAAAATGTATTATTACCTGTCTTTTTTATCATGGCCATCCTAGTGGGTATGAAATGGTTTTGCTTTGCATTTCTCTAATGACTAATGATGTTGGCATCTTTTCACTTGTTTATTGGTTAATAGCTGATTTAAAGTCTATGTCTGGTGATTTCAACATCTGAACTTCCCCAGGAACCATTCCTATTACATTGTATTTGCTATTTTCTTTCCTGTTTAAAGGGCCATATTTTGTTTCTTGGCACACTTGTAGTTTTTTTGTTAAAAACTGGACATTTAAATAATAAATTGTGGCAACTCTGAAAATCAGATTCTCTCCCCTTCCCAGCATTTGTTGTTGTTGCTGGTGGTTGTTGTTTGTTTGTTTTAGTGGCTTTTCTGAACAATAAATTCTGTATTCTTTGTTGTGTGAGGTTGCTGAAGTCTCTGCTCAGTTAACTTAGTGGTCAGGTAATCACTGGGCAGAGATTTCCTTAGATGCCTGGAACCAGTATATCTCCCAGTCTTTGCCGAAGGGCTCTGTGTGCATGTTGGAGCATGCCTTCAACATTCATTCAGGAAGTTAACAACTCTGCCTTAGCTTCCACTTTCTATTGTGTGGGCCCTCAAGGTCATCCAGAGCTGAGAGCTAAGGACATCCTTAGGTCTTTCCACAGCATGCATGGAGTTCTGGGCATACATAGCCCCATACACACACTTGACTTTCTAGATTCTTAGGAATATGTCAGAGCTTTCAAAGTCCCTATGGACATCTTATGCCCCATATTTTCCTTTAAAGCTTTTTTGGTTAGCGTATTGTTTATCCCAACTTTATTTGTCACTCCTGTCAACCAGAGAGTTAAACAATTGCCACTAATTGTTTGGCCAAACACCCCTGTGGAAAATGCTTTTCCCTCTAGATGAACTCCACGCTGAGTCATGTCAAATACAGACAGCCTTGCAAGTAGGGTCTTCCAGGAACCACCAGGCAAGTCAAAGGATGATAATTCTCTGGAAATGAGGCTTTGAAGGGCGTCTAACTCCATTCAGCAACTTCCAGTGGTTGCCAGGTTACCAATTTTTGAGATGATTGCAGGCTGTTTGTTTTCAAGGCAGTATGGAGCTAGAGAAGGGGGTTGGAAGAGGGCAAGTTAAAATGCCACAAATCTCACTGTTTTTGCTGAGATTGAGCCATTTTTTCCTGAATAAACACTCCTCAGATTGCTGCAAGGCTTGGGGTTTATATCTAGAGTTCTGAAAAAGTGAACTGAAAATTTTTAGCAGTTTTCTTCTTCCTTTTATAAAGAATTTGTGGTGGTCCTTACTCTGCCATTTTCTCTAACATTACTCCTCTGTAGCTTATTTAAGGTGACATATTTTGCCACTCAAATGGTTGTATCCAATTACCATATTTTTGCATGGCTAACTCCTACAAATCCTTAGGACTCAGCTCAAGAGCCCCTTCCTTGAGCAATGGAACACTTTCCATAAATTAAATCAGATGCAGAAGCTGATTAAGGGAATCAGATGCTGTCCCAGCTGCTCTTGTTCAATGAGTCAATGAGGAGAACTGGATCTATGCCAAGTCAGCATTCACTTTTCCCAGTTCCCCCCACCTCCTCCCTATAGTAGCCCTTGAAGCACTGCCTCTGAGAGCCTGAGGCTCTGCAGATCATAGCATGAAATTCTAAAGCAGAGGAATTCTTGGTGGGGATTTCAGAAAGCAGATTCAAGCAGCAGGCTGTCAGTTGGGCTGGATAACATCAAAATCCTTTCTAACCAGAAATTATATGTTTTCTTGAATGAAAAGAATGAACAATTACTCCGATGATTCACTAACAAGGCCATTGTATTTTTTTTACAAAATTATAGAAATATGTAAATTACTGATACATGCCCCCCGCCAAAGAAAATTCACTACCTATTAGAAATATGAATATAAGAAAAGTTTTCTTAATCTATTATGAAGATTCTTGTAGAGAAATGTTGGCTAAGAATTTTGAAGACCATTGACACAGGTATATTGATACTACCACTGCCTTGGATCATATCTAAGTTTTTCAAATTAGACAATTAGTATGAATCAACCTGAACATCCCCTGGGACATGTGAGTCCTATTTTGGAGACCATAGTGTTAAATTTTTTTTAATGGGCTATAATGTTATTTCTAAGTGGATTTAGAGCATTTTTAATGTACAGAATTAAGAAAATCGGACATTTATTGGTTTTATATAACATAATGCATTTATAGACTGGTGTAACATGTTGTGGAAAGAAAAAACTGTTGGGAAACTAATACCAATAAATAGTGGTTGATTATGGTACTGCTGATATTTTAAACAGCTCTCTTTTGGGACTTCCCTGGTGGTCCAGTGGTTGGGACTCCGTGCTTCCACTGCAGGAGGCGCGGGTTCAATCCCTGGTTGGGGAACTAGGATCCCGTATGCCATGCAGCACAGTCAAATAAATAAATAAAAATAAAATCATTGAACAGCTCTCTTCATATACTATTTAGACAAAATAACCAAAAATTTTAGACTTACGGGATTATAATGAAGACAGTCATTCATACCTAAAGTTCTAAAGCAAAGCAAAGAGAAATTGAGGCTGCCCAGTTATCCTGTGAAGTTTGTCATTGAAGACCTCTAGCCTAGGTGACTCAGAGAGAATAAAATGCTCTTCTGGGCTTCCCTGGTGGCGCAGTGGTTGAGAGTCCGCCTGCCGATGCAGGGGTCACGGGTTCGTGCCCCGGTCCGGGAAGATCCCACGTGCCGCGGAGCGGCTGGGCCCGTGAGCCACGGCCGCTGAGCCTGCGCGTCCGGAGCCTGTGCTCCGCAACGAGATAGGCCACAACAGTGGGAGGCCCGCGTACCGCAAAAAAAAAAAAAAAGAATAAAATGCTCTTCTTTTAATAACAGATTTTTGCCTGAATAACTCAGACAATTTCATTGATACTTCAATTAGCATTATCCATAAAATCATTTAAGTAAGAAGTTTTAAAATTAGAACCTCTAACTGAGGCATTCAAAACAAAAGATACAACATTCCAAAGCAAAGTGAAAGTTGGTTGTATGACCATTTTAAAAATAACTTTATACTTTGAAATAGTTCAAGACTTCCAAGAAATTACAAAAATAGTTCAGAGGGTCTCATGCACCCTTCACCAAGCTTTATATAATGTTAATATCTTACATAGCCGTTATATATGTCAAAACTAGAATTGCATAACTCTTAAACTCCTCATTCATGTTGAGCCTATAAAAGCATCAAGTTGCTGGAGATCAAAATATAGGATTTTTGAAGGGTGATACTTCTTCAGAAAGAACTCTGGGTATACAATGTTCATTGCAGCTCTATTTACAATAGCCAGGACATAGAAGCAACCCAAGTGTCCATCGACAGATGAATGGATGAAGAAGATGTGGCACATATATACAATGGAATATTACTCAGCCATAAAGAGAAACGAAATTGAGTTATTTGTAGTGAGGTGAATGGACCTAGAGACTGTCATACAGAGTGAAGTAAATCAGAAAGATAAAAACAAATACCATATGCTAACATACATATATGGAATCTAAAAAAAAAAAAAGGTTCTGAAGAACCTAGGGGTAGGATAGGAATAGAGACGCAGACGTAGAGAATGGACTTGAGGACACGGGGAGGGGGAAAGGTAAGCTGGGACGAAGTGAGAGAGTGGCATTGACATATATACACTACCAAGTGTAAAATAGATAGCTAGTGGGAAGTAGCCGCATAGCACAGGGAGATCAGCTGGGTGCTTTGTGACCACCTAGAGGGATGCATACGGAAGGTGGGAGGGAGACGCAAGAGGGAGGAGACATGGGGATATGTGTATATGTATAGCTGATTCACTTTGTTATAAAGCAGAAACTAACACACCATTGTAAAGCAGTTACACTCCAATAAAGATGTTTTTAAAATTTAAATAAATAAATAAACCAAAATACAAACAAACAAACCTCTGGGTATGCTATGGGTCCCCCCTAATGCTTCATCCACAAGCGACCACAGATCTATAACAAATTTTATTTTCTATTATTTCTAAGAGGCCCTAACTGTCTGGAAAACTATAGGAGAATAAAACCTTTAGGTAACTGTATGGGTTTTTGGTTTGGCTTTGGTTTTTTATTTCCTTAAAGCTTGGCAGCTTTTACTATTTTCTAATTCAAGGAGAATATTCAACAACAACAAAAAATTGTCTCTAGGTAACTGTGATAAAAGACTTCAAAGGCAAAATTTCTTTTTCTTTAAATCTCTCATGAGCACATCTCTAATGTTATTTCTACTTTTGTAGCTGTCTCATTTTAGCAAAATTGTCATTGAAATCTACTTGGGAGAGAAGGGGAACGGCAGTCATATGCTCAGTGTGGTTTTTATCTGCCTGAACACAGACCAAACGCCTGCAGGTCTGTACCCTGGCAAGTCATACTTTATCACTGAGCACGCCTTTGTACCTCACTTCATGACTCAGTGCTTGACTGGTCCACCTCCTGCCAATTCTGCATCACCCATGTCCTCTCCACTCAGCTGAACCTCTTCTTTTGATCTATCTTTTCAGGTTTGGATTCTTCCTGGGATTTTTGCAATCCCTCAAATCTTAGACTTGGTCCACTAAAAATAGGGCATGTTTAATTCAAAATCCAATACCTTCACTTCATTCCTTTTGGGGAAAAAATTAATCATTTTATTTCTTATGTTAATGTTGTTGATCTTATTTTCAATTCATCTCTGCATTTCCTACTTTACCTAGCAGAGTGCCTTGGACATAATAGGAAATGAGTGAATGTCTAATGAATGGATGGATTCCTTCCATAAAGAAAGGAGCTGAAAGGATGACAAATTAAGGCAATTAGCCAGATAATTAAAACATTTTAAATTAAACATACAGAGACTGTCATACAGAGTGAAATAAGTCAGAAAGAAAAAAACAAATATCGTATGTTAACACATACATGTGGAACCTAGAAAAATGGTACAGATGAACTGGTTTGCAGGGCAGGAATAGAGACACAGATGTAGAGGACAAACGTATGGACACCAAGTGGGGAAAGTGGCGGGGGTGGTGGTGGGGTGGTGGTGTGATGAATTGGGAGATTGGGACTGACATGTATACACTGATGTGTATCAAATGGATGACTAATAAGAAAATAAATTTTTAAAAAAACACATTTTTTTCTAACATTTGAACATTTCAGCAAGAGTTTATTTTAATTATACAGATAATTACTTTAATATACCACATCACTCTTTGCACATGTGTGAGACCCAATATTTATATACAAATACAGTCTTACAAAAAGTAGGTAACCCCAGTTGGATTAAAAATCATGTTCATGGAAAATTTCTAAATGAATACAAAAGATACTTTTACCAATAAATATTATTTCTGGAGAGTGAGGAAAGGGAATTTTTTGATCAATGAGGTCACCAGACTTACAATTTTTACAGTGTATGCTTCTGTACTGTTTTTTTAAATAATTTATCTTCTTTCTTTCTTTCTTTCTTTCTTCCTTCCTTCCTTCCTTCTGTCCTTCCTTCCTTCCTTTCCTTCTTTCCTTCCTTCTTTCTTTCTTTCTTTCTTTCTTTCTTTCTTCCTTCCTTCCTTCCTTCCTTCCTTCCTTTCTTTCCTTCCTTCTTTCTTCCTTCCTTCCTCCCTCCCTCCCTCCCTCCCTCTCTCTCTCTCTTCCTTTCTTCTTTCCTTCCTTCCTTCCTTCCTTTCTTTCTTTCTTTCTTTCTTTCTTTCTTTTCTTTCTTTCCTCTCCCGTGCCACACGGCTTGTGGGATCTTAGTTCCCCAACCAGGGATTGAACCTGGGCCCTCGGCAGTGAAAACGTGAGCGCAGAGTCCTAACCACTGGACCGCCAGGGAATTCCCACTTCTGTACTGTTTTAATTTTTCATGAGCATGTATTACTTTTCAATATTAATTTTTAAGATTATATTAACTAAGCAGAAAGCTAAGCAGAGGTACTGTGGTCCTGAACTTTTGAGCTTATAGCCTTCATTGACTCATAGTGGGGGACACAAAATCAAATGCCTCCAGAGCACAGGCAGGTAATGTAAGTACGCAAACTGGGCTGCAAATAGATTATGGCAAAGGGGGCAGTGCCTGCTCTGTCTAAAGTGGCCAGGTGCTACCCAATTAGCAACTCTAGCTAATTGCTGCTATGCAGGAATATGGGTCCAATGCTGTCATCACTCAATTTTCAAAGGAAGTTAGAGGTCTGGAAAATTTTTGGTGTAACTTCCTGATTTTTAAATGAAAGCAATTGATTTTAAAATTTTGTAGTTTAAGATGTAAACCAAACAAAACATGTCTATGGCCCAGATCCAACCTGTGGGTCACCAGTTTGCAAGCTCTGACTTAGGTAGTAGTTTAGAATAATTTGTTTGTTCTTTTAAAAACAGATGAGATGTTTCAGGAAATTTACTCATCTGTTGCCTGTTTTCCTCCTATCCAAAATAGCAGTCAGTGTTCCAGAGCATACAAAAGGCTTTAGGTATTGCCATGATGACTGAGCTATTAGGACCCAGAAACTGTCAAGCCTCTGCAGACTTGCTAACTGATTCCCAATCAGCATAGCATTCTGGGGCCAGTCACAAAGAATGAGGTCTCAGGCGTGGTAGCAGCTTTTCCTGAGGAGGCTGTGAAGGCCAAGAATGGAAATGAGGTTGATAGAAAAGAATCAAATTGGAGTGGTCTTCAAGCCTTAGAGTTATGGCCAATTGGATTATAAACTTTCAAATAGTCATGGTGGCCAAATGTAGGTTATGCCTAATGTGATGTTTGGGTATGAGCAGGGTTCAAGACAAATAAAAAGCATTTATTCCACATAAAGACATTGGGAGGCAGATACACATTTAGAAAGATGAGTACCTCCCAGCGTCAGGCTTAGTATTCAAGGTCGAGCCATAAGGGAAGAATAATTCAGAATAACCCAATGGAGTCTGTTTTTCACTTAAAATCATTTTTATCACCATTCAATAAAGACCATGAAGATAGTGCAGTTACCCTGCAAATGAATTCTGTCAAGTCACTTGCTCAATTAAGGTTTCATGCCAGGTATTTTCCCCTTACAGATAACAATGTCTGCCATACCACTCACCAGCACTCGCCATTGAAAACTTAGCTGAAAGCCAAGGAATAAATAACATTAACCAACAAAAGCCCTCAAAGCATCCAAAATTACCTTTGCAAGGCCAGGAAGTAAGGACCACAAGGCTGTTTAGAGGGGCATCTCTCCCTCCACACAGCACATGTTGAGACCAGTTGGCACACAACGCTGAGAAAATGGACTCTGGTTCTTCTGTTCAAGGAGGTTGGAAGCAGCAAATGAATACAACACAGCACTTCATAAGCACTCCATATATTTATCAAGTGATATATATGAATACTGGAAACAAAACACAGCTAAAACTATCAGCCAGCTGCCTGACAGGAAGAGAGAAGGCAGATATCCTGAAGAGTTGACACAGACTTAAAATAACACCTTGGTCTGAAGATATTAAGGGTGGGAATAAAGCTCCTGAAAGCCTCACTCTACTCTGCACAGTGCCAAGCTGCTGCTCTTCCCTGGTTGAGATGGTCTGCTCTGGGGCCCGGGTGCCTGGGTTCCATTGTTACCAACTGGCTGGTTGAAGTGGGACAAGTAGCTTAACCTCTCCTTTTTTTTTTTTTTTTTTTGTTGAAGTATAGTTGATTTACAATGTTGTGTTAGTTTCAGGTGTACAGCGAAGTGATTCAGTTATACGTATACATATATGCATTCTTTTTCAGATTCTTTTCCCTTATAGGTTATTACAAAATACTGAGTGTAGTTCCCTGTGCTATACAGTAGGTCCTTGTGGTTATCTATTTTATATTTTTATGTATATCGGGGTGTGTGTGTGTTAACCTCTCTTAACTTGGATTTCCTCATCTACAAAATCTATCTGCCTCATAGGGTTATGAGGATTCAATGAGTTAACGTTTGTTAAAAAACAACAACAACAACAACTTAGAAGAGTGCCACATACATAAAAAATACTCAATAAGGTTATCTCTGGATGAGGGTGCTGTGTCATCCCTGAAAAAGATTAGATTATGTTCAGGATAATCTAATTAATAAGACAGGAAGTAAGTAACAAATGTATGGCAGACCCTCTCCCAAAATTCTTAAAACAAAAAGTTTTGGTTGGGGCTTCCCTGGTGGTGCAGTGGTTGAGAGTCCGCCTGCCAACGCAGGGGATGTGGGTTCGTGCCCCAGTCTGGGAAGATCCCACATGCCACGGAGCGGCTGGGCCCGTGAGCCATGGCCGCTGAGCCTGCGCGTCCGGAGCCTGTGTTCTGCAACGGGAGAGGCCACAACAGTGAGAGGCCCGCGTACCGCAAAAAAAAAAAAAAAAGTATTTAAGAGGCTGAGCTTTATACTTTATACTTTTCATTCCATCACAAAGGAGGGCTAAAAAAAATTTCAACCTTCTATAAACTCCTTCAGAATCAGAAGTGTATAACTGCCTTTATTTCCCCTCTCAATGACTAGCATAGGCTTAGAACTGTTTGGCCTCATTTTGGGCCATTTGAGTCTGACGGACCCTCACCCACACATAAGCAAGATTGAAGCACTGTTTAAATTTGGATTCAGAATACCCTAGCCATGCTTTCCTCTTGATTTCAATTTCCTTCTGTTTCTCTTATCTCCCCTGCTTCAAACTCCTGACTCCATTGCCCAGCTTTGGCCTCCATATTTGCCCCATGGATTTGGTGTTCGCCTTTCCTCCCCGCTGTGTTCTGACATCAGTCACTCACTACTTGAACAGTCATCATCTACGCTCTCACCAGTGCTGGCTACATAATCTGTGGAGCCCAGTGAAAAATGAAAAAGTGAGGCCTCTTGTTTAAAAAGTAGAAGAAAAAGTTTTTCCCTTTTTCTTTGTGGTCCCTCTCTTGACTTGTCATGGTGTTTTATACTTGCTGCTTGATGTTGCACTCCCTCATGCTTGAGGACACTTGAGGGACGAGTGTGTCCCAGTCCCACAACTCAACTGGCGGCCCGTGTGTGGCATGCCTGGCCCCATCCCTTCCTGCCTCATGCGCAGGCCCCAACCAATGGATGCTGGGGGTGCTGGCAGTTGAGAAGCAGAGAGCAAGAAGTGGTGAAAAGCAAGATGGCTTATGAGCTGAAGCCCCAAGTCCCTGGTTCATGCTCCATTGTCCCATCCAACTTCACTTATAAAACACAAATTCAAAAATTAAATTATTAAAAATTTCAAGATGGCGATCACAGAGCATTAAACTTGAAGCATGGCATCCTTCTGAGCAGAAGGCTTTGCACATCTGCACTGGTTGCAGGCTCATGATGCATGAGCCCTGCCTGCCACCTTGGAATTCTAAACCCAATCCCCACTTGGGCCTCTTGGCCAGCACCCTGGTCCTCTGGGAGGGAGTCTGATTCAGACACTGTCCTTCACACTGGAAACTCAAAGCCAGAATCCCAGAATTCAGTCAAGTTATTCCTTGTGCCTCTTGCTTTACTTTGTGTGTCTGGCTTCCCTGGATCCACATACCCAACATGCACAAGTACCTCAGGACAAGAAATGAATGAGCCACGTTTTCCCCACACTAGTCTCTGCTTTTCTTTTCAGAAGCATTTCCAAGCGTCTGAGCGCCTGAGAGGAGTGCTGGACCAGATCCCAACACACACATAAAACTGTATAACAGGACACCCTTCATCTAAGACCTTTTTCTTTTTTTCCTCCCTACCTTTCTCTAGCTCCATCTTCTTACTCATATTTCAAGTTACACTGCGTTGAGTATAGGAAGTCACTGTTTATGTTTATTATTGAAAGAGGCATTCTGATCCAGCCGTGACAAGATAGAGAATCAAACAAAACCCACTGTAACGCCCTTCAGCGTAATCTGAGTAGGCTGTATGGATTTTATAGTAACCAGCCATGTGCTTCCGGCTGCCAGCTCCCAGACTGAATTTCTCTGCTACCAGTAGATATTGGAGATCTTTTGCCAATTCTCTGGAGAAATAGAAACAAGATTTACTGAGATCAGATATACCGTATTTATTTCAGGTGAATTGATGGTTGCTTTATCTTGAGCATTTAAAAAATCTGTTAGGCTTAAAAAATTTTGAATTTAAATGTGAAAGTTATGGTTGTCCTTAGCTAATTCAGTCCCTGCCTTATCCTTTTATCAGTCACATCATATGAAATCATATCATTTGTCATTTCATATCAGAGTTTTAAAATGAAAAAGACCTTGAAATCATCTCATCTACTCATTTCACTTTACAGATGAGGAAACTGAGACCCAGCGTCACACACAGCGTGTTAGGTAGTGTTGGGAGCACAGCTGGAACTGGCTTCTGACTTCCTGCCAGCCCTGCCCTGACTCTACAGCATGAAGACTCAAAGAATCAAAGAAGTATAAGAAATGTTTTTGGGATATTTATAGAGTTTTTTTTCTGATTAAATGACCAACAAATTAGCCTCAAATAAAACATTTTAAACTCTTTTATATAAAAATGGAAAGGCCAACTACAAACTGGGAAACATTGAAAATTTGCAACACATAAACCTTACTGCTCTTATTAGATTGAAAAGCACCCATATATTTATATAATTACAAATCAATTATCCTTGGTATTTGAGCTTATCCAGAATCTTCTTTGTTTGTTCCTTTTCAGGATCCCACGTAATGATCGTTTTTAACAGCACTCACAGAACCAGCACCATGACATACCCTAGAGACCCCAGCACCAGCCAGTCAGTGCCCCCTCCTCAGAGGTCCAGGCCTCACCCAAGGATGCTGCCTTCAAGCTCCTGAGGCAACAGTACAGCTGAGCAGTGAACCTTCTCAGAGGCTTGAGTCTCAGCTTTGTAGGACCCATCCTCAAGCTTCTAACCTTAACAGTCCCAAACTCTTCCATTTATTCCCCGGGTTTTAGGCTGGTAGCTGCGTCCTAAGACAGCTACTTCCTTAGTGTTTCTTTTTTCCCTTTTCATTTCTTCAGTATTTGGTTGACGCATCTTTATATGAAATTCTCTGTTAAAATAACTCGTGTGATTTCTGTCTCCCGACTGATACAATCAATCCAACAACCCTGTGAGGGTATATCCATTTTTCAGATGAAAAAAATGGAAACATAGAATAGATAAGTAACTGAACTCAAGACACAAACTAGTATGAGACAGAAATAAGCTTAAACCCAGGTCTTTCTGGTTGCAAAGCCATTGTTCTTTTAAACAGCACAGTTCTGCAAGGTAAAGGCAGATCTAGTCAGTAGCTCTCTGGCCTCTTTCAGCAAGGAGATTGGTATTCAAATTAGACTGGGTAGAAGCAAAGTATGTCACGTAAATGCAAGAGTGAGCACATGTGGGCCCAAGTGAATTCTATTCCAAGGCACTGAAGGGACCTGCAGACGTGATTTGGGATACTGTAATCATCTCCAAACAAAACTAGAATAGTAGAGAAAGTTAAAGATTTTTCCCTTTTCCAAATGGGTATACGGATATTTAGTCTTCACATTAATCTCCAGCAAAAATCTCAGCTGTTCCTTGTGACTTTTACCAAAACTGCCCGATTCCCAAGAACAAGCACGTGGAACCAGCTCAGGTCATTTACATTTACAGAGTGCTCTACAACATGCTTGTGGGTAAAACGGTGAAATAAGGAATGGATGAGGGTCACAATTTTGGTGTGTAAATATGCTTGTCTGGAAGTAAGGGAAGTAAGTTCAAGGGCAGTGTTGGTGCCTGGGCTGGACCCAGCAGGCGGGTTTCAAAAGGCAGAGCAGAGAGCAAACCCGAGTCTTAATCCTCACTGCCAGCGAGGCTCCTCCTGTGCCTCCCAGGGTAATGAATCCAGGTTGAAGTAAGACCAACAAGGAAGAAGTCATCAAGGTCATCCTGATGATCAGATACAGAAGGTAAGCAGACCCAGGGATTATTACTAGGGAGATGAGATAAATCTATCAGACCTTGCAGTCAAGTGTTCCTTTCTAAGGGAGGAGCTTCAGGTTTCTCTTTGCATCCCTGTCTCCAAGTGGTTAAGATGGTGACCATTGTGGTCATTTGTTGGTTTTGCCACCAGCATCCATTCCTCTTCCTTCTGGCAGCAGTTCCTTACTCTTTCTTTGCAGGAACATGCTTTGCTTAATTGGCTACATTCTTTGTGAACATCAAGAAGTCCCACTGCCACCTCCAGCATGGGGTGAGCATGGGCCCCAACCCAGGCCAATCAGATTCTCCTTAAAATTTGAACCCCTGATCAGAGACAAAAGACTAAAAACAATTGCTGCTGAAACAAAAGCAGCACCTTGAAAATACTGTCCATTGGTTCCTGCTCTTTGGATTCCCAAAGCTGCCTCTGTTCTGTTCTCTCCGGGCCTGATTCTTCCACTCCCCCTTCAATTTTCTGAGCTACCCCACTTCTCTCAAATAAATCCATGTTTAGCCAGGGCTTTTGTTCATTAGTTTGCTTGCTTGTAGCTGAGGAATCCTCACTGACTCCACAAGCTGTGCTGGTAAAGGAAAAATCTAAAGCTTCTCTGCAAACTTTAGCAGACTGCTATAGAAAAAAGACATTGGTCTTTGCCTTCCCTGGTGGTGCAGTGGTTGAGAGTCCGCCTGCCGATGCAGGGGACACGGGTTTGTGCCCCGGTCTGGGAAGATCTCACATGCCGCGGAGCAGCTGGGCCCGTGAGCCATGGCCACTGAGTCTGCGCGTCTGGAGCCTGTGCTCCGCAACAGTGAGAGGCCCGCGTGCTGCAAAAAAAAAAAAAAAAAAAAAAAGACATTGGTCTTTTTCTACATTGTTTCCAGTTGCACATACTCACAGCAAAGATACAGGGAAGCAGATTTTAACTTCTATACTTTCAGGGACTGAGTTGACTTTTTGTTCACCACTAAATCTGAAGTGCCCAGCACAGTGGTAGGTGTTAAATAAATATCAATTATGTGAATAAATGGAAATAGAGAAGGAACTTTCCAACAATTAGTTTAATAATGGAATTGCTACATCATGGAGTAGCGAGCTCCTTGTCACTGCAGAGATTTTTTTTTTAATTTTATTGAAGTATAGTTGATTTACCATGTTGTGTTAGTTTCAGGTGTACAGCAAAGTGATTCAGTTATACATATACATGTAATCATTCTTTTTCAGATTCTTTTCTCATATAGGTTATAACAAAATACTGAGTAGAGTTCTCTGTGTTATACAGTAGCTCCTTGTTGATTATCTATCTTATATATAACAGTGTGTGTGTTAATTCCAAGCTCCTGATTTATCCCTCTCTCCCACATTTTCCCTTTGGTAACCATAAGTTTGTTTTCAATATCTGTAAGTCTGTTTCTGTTTTGTAAATAAGGTCATTTGTATCATTTTTAAAAATTAGATTCCACATATGAGTGATATCACATGATATTTGTCTTTGTCTGACTTACTTCACTTAGTATGATAATCCCTAGGTACATCCATGTTGCTGCATATGTCATTATTTCATTCTTTTTATGGCTGAGTAATATTCCATTGTATATATGTAGCACATCTTTATCCATTCCTCTGTCAATGGACATTTAAGTTGCTTCCATGTCTTGACTGTTGTAAATAGTGCTGCTATGAACTTAGGGGTACATGTATCCTTTTGAATTATAGTTTTGTCTGGGTAAAAGCCCAGGAGTGGGATTGCTGGATCATACGGTAGTTCTATTTTTAGTTATTTAAGGAACCTCCATACTGTCCTCCATAGTGGTTGTACCAATTTACATTCCCACCAACAGTGTAGGAGGGTTTCCTTTTCTCCACACCCTCTCCACCATTTATTGTTTGTAGTCTTTTTGATGATAGCCATTTTGACCAGTGTGAGGTGATGATACCTCATTGTAGTTTTGATTTTCATTTCTATGATTATTAGTGATGCTGAGCATCTTTTCACGTGCCTCTTGCCCATCTGTATGTCTTTAAAGAAATGTCTACTTATAGCTTCTGCCCATTTTTTGATTGGGTTGTTTGGTTTTTTGACATAGAACTTCATGAACTGTTTGTATATTTTGGAGATTAATCCCTTGTCAGTCAGTTCATTTACAAATATTTTCTCCCATTCTGTGGGTTGTCTTTTCATTTTGTTTATGGTTTCCTTTGCTGTGCAAAAGCTTTTAAGTTTAATTAGGCCCCATTTGTTTATTTTTATTTTTATTACTCCAGGAGGTGGATCAAAAAAATATTGCTGCAATTTATGTCAAAGAGTGTTCTGCCTATGTTTTCCTCCAAGAGTTTTATGGTCTCCAGCCTTACATTTAGATCTTTGATCCATTTTGAGTTTATTTTTGTGTATGGTGTTAGAGAATATTCTAATTTCATTCTTTTACATGTAGCTGTCCAGTTTTCCCAGCACCACTTATTGAAGAGGCTGTCTTTTCTCCATTGTATATTCTGGGTTTTTTTGTTTTGTTTTGTTTTTTTGCTGTACGTGGGCCTCTCACTGCTATGGCCTCTCCCGTTACGCAGCACAGGCTCTGGACACGCAGGCCCAGCGGCCATGGCTCACGGGCCCAGCCGCTCCGCGGCATGCGGGATCCTCCCAGACCGGGGCACGAACCCGCATCCCCTGCATCGGCAGGCGAACTCTCAACCACTGCGCCACCAGGGAAGCCCCTCTCCATTGTATATTCTTGCCTCCTTTCTCATAGATTAAATCACCTTAGGTGCGTGGGATTGTTTCTGGGCTTTCTATCCTGTTCCATTGATCTATATTTCTGATTTTGCACCAGTACCATACTGTTTTGATTACTGTAGCTTTGTAGTATAGTCTGAAGTCAGGGAGCCTGATTCCTCCAACTCCATTTTTCTTTCTCAGGATTGCTTTGGCTATTTGGGGCCTTTTGTGTTTCCATACAAATTTTAAAAATTTTTTGTTCTAGTTCTGTGAAAAATGCCATTGGTAAGTTGATAGGGATTGCACTGAATCTGTAGAATGCCTTGGGTAGTGTAGTCATTTTGACAATATTGATTCTTCCAATCCAAGAACACAGCATATCTTTCCATCTGTTTGTGTCATCTTTGATTTCTTTCATAAGTGTCATAGTTTTCAGAGTACAGCTCTTTTGGCTCCTTAAGTAGATTTATTCCTAAGTATTCTATTCTTTTTGATACAATGGTAAATGGGGTTGTTTCCTTAATTTCTCTTTCTGATCTTTTGTTGTTAGTGTATAGGAATGCAAGAGATTTCTGTGCATTAATTTTGTATCCTGCAATTTTACTGAATTCATTGATTAGCTCTAGTAGTTTTCTGGCAGCATCTTTAGGATTTTCTATGTATAGTATCATGTCATCTGCAAATGTGACAGTTTTGCTTCCTCTTTTCCAATTTGGTTTCCTTTTATTTCTTGTCTTCTCTGACTGCCATGGATAGGACTTCCAAAACTATATTGAATAAAAGTGGCGAGAGTGGACATACTTGCCTTGTTCCTGATCTTAGAGGGAATGCTTTCAGCTTTTCGCCATTGAGAATCATGTTAGCTGTGGCTTTGTCATATACGGCATTTATTATATTGAGGTAGTTTGCCTCTGTGTCCACTTTCTGGAGAGTTTTTATCATAAATGGGTGTTGAATTTTGTCAAAAGCTTTTTCTGCCTCTACTGAGATGATCATATGGTTTTTATTCTTCAGTTTGTTAATGTGCTGTATCACATTGATTGGTTTGCGGATATTGACGAATCCTTGCATCCCTGGGATAAATCACACTTGATCATGGTGTATGATCCTTTGAATGTATCATTGTATTTTGTTGAGTATTTTTGCATCTATGTTCATCAGTGATATTGGCCTGTAATTTTCTTTTATGTGTGTGTGGTATCCTTGTCTGGTTTGGGTATCAGGGTGATGGTGGCCTTGTAGAATAAGTCTGGAAGTGTTCCTTTCTCTGCAGTTTTTTGGAAGAGTTTCAGAAGGATAGGTGTTATCACTGCAGAGATTTAAACAGAGCCTAGATCTCTTAGGATGACAAAAAAAAAAAGATTCCTGCATTAAGTAGTTGTTTCCAAAAAGCATTCTAATTTTTGCTTTGTAATTCCGTAACTATTTTTTATTTGCTCTTAGAAAAAAGGTCTTAAAGCAAAAATAGAACACTATATGCATTAAGATAATATAGAGAGCACAGCCTGTATGGTTAAAACAAAAGGTATATGATACATTTTCAGTGTTCGGAGAGCATTTCTTCAAATGCCCACAAATAAGCTAGCAAAAACTGTAGCAGGAGACATAAACCATTGCTGGACTTGTTTGCAGTGACCTACAGTTGATCTATTTTTAGTCTCAAGGAAAGTGAAATAACAAGAAAACGGATAGTTTGGTTGCCATGGTTATTACCAGTTCATCTCACCACCATTTTCCGTCATTTCTAATAACCTAGTTTCCCGGAGTGATATTTTAAGAGCCTGTAACCAAGGCTCTTTATTAAATGGGTTTCCCCTGGTGCCACCCTCATCTGGCCCCTTTTCACAGTTTCCCTTTGTCTTGCCAGTCTTCAACATGGCGGGAAAATGGAAAATACCCAGCCTAAGGCTACCAAGATTTTTCAGCCCAGGTAAGTCTTCTGCTTGGTTGCAACCACTTAGGGGTCTAAATGGTTAATGAGCTCCTGAACCTTGAGGACACATCCTTCCTTATGTCACCAGGACAAAAAGCAATTGAGATAGTGGGTTGTTGTTTTCTTTCTGATTTCACTTATTTTATAAGCAGCACACCTTGACAGGGGAGGCAGGTGGAATTTAAGAAAACACAGTCTGGAGAACATGCTTCTTTGTGAAACTGAGCTTCACAGCTCTCTTGGTTGCTTGGGATTTCTTGAGTAGCTAACAAAGACAGTATCTCCACTTTTGACAGAAGCCCCTGAGACTGGAAGAAGTCCATTTGGGGCCCCTTAAGACTTTGTGGAGAACTGTGCTCTGTTGGTGAATCCTGGTCCGTGTTGTAGCAGTTTGTGGAAGTGTGGCTTGCTATAGACTCATTCATTTTTTTCTGTTAAGGTATGGCTAGTGCCATACATCTACACATCTAAACGCTAGGTGGCAACCTTGCCTTTTGTGTCACCAGTCAAAGCCATGTTCTAAACTCCTAATAATTAAGGAAATAAATGACACCATTAAATCTCAGCCTTCCTCTCCCATGGTTTAATTTAATATTGGCATCCAGATATTACCAACAGTCAAAGGCCATTCTTAAAGGCAGACCCAATAATGTGTATAGACTTGATTTTTTTGGAAGCATTTGCCCTAATGCCTGCAGCCTCACAATTGTTAGAGTTCCCTCATCATCCTGGGTGTGGACGTACATGGATTAAACACTTGTTCCAGGAATGGGGGAGTCTATGGTGAACGAGAAACAAGGTCCTTGCTTTTGTGGTGCTTGCATTGAAGTAGAAGAGGCAGCAACAATAAATGAATAAGTAAATGAAATAAACTTTAGATAATTACTACAATGGAAAAATGAGGGCATAATGTAATAGCAATTGAGCATAAGGGGAAAAGGATGGAGGTCAGGAAAGGCCTCTGAGGGGGCTGGTCTGCGACCCAAGGCTAGAATGAGGGCAGCAGGCCAAGAGCTGGAGGAACAGAGGTCCAGGCAACCGGCAGAGCAAATGCAGTAGCCCCAGGGCAGGGACAAGCTGTGGGTGTTTGAGAATTAAAAAGAAGCTTTCTATTTAAGAACTAGAAAGTGTGCCTGGGTGTGGACATTCCCAGGGAGTGCAGGGAAGAGCCAGGCAACATGAGGCTGGTAGGTGAGCAGGGGTCAGTCGGCATAAGGGCAGTCGGCCAAGGAAGGAGACAGAATTGATTCCAAGCTCAAAAGAAAGCACTGGAGACAGAAGGGCAAAGGGAGTGGAGTTCACGGTTAGTATCATCACCAAAGAGGATGTACTGCGCTCTAGACAGCTCTCGCAGCGGACTGATGATCAGTATATTTAAAAGACGCGTCTCCCATCCTAGGACCTCCCAACCACGAACAGACCCTGGGAGCAGAGCACACCCCAGTGAAGCATCATTCTGAGTGTGGATCCCTGCAAGGAAAAGGCAGAAGCAGAGGAAAAATCAGTTTTGGGAAACACTATTAAACACTGGGACAAGCATCCATTTGCCTCTGAGAAAGTATTTGAACCCACACACCTCCTTTATGTCAGAAAGAAAAATGAGAGAGGTAGAATTTTCCCATCGTGATATGCACAGATCAAATTTAGGCTCTAGGACAGCTGAGTTCCACTTGGCTCTCTTTGCCTGGCATCTAATGACAAAGCTTTATGGTAAATGATGATGGTACCAGGTTGATAGGAGACAAGCTATTTAGGGCGCTAACTGAGGCATTTTAGTCAGAAGGCAGACATTTGAAAATAAATACAGCCTTGCTCAGCTAGTCCCAAGACCTTCCTTTCGATACGGCCACACCCAGAGCTGTTTATGGGCTACTCAGCCCACTTAGCCTCATGGCTTGGCACCAAGCAGCATCTCGGGAGGCTGTGAGTAGAAGGCCAAGCGGGGAGGCTTTGCCCCCTGACCAAACAAAACAAGGATGAAGGTGCAGGACTGCCTTTTCCTGCCAACTGTATGTGTGCACAGACACATATGCCATCCTTTTGTGTCTTTTCCCCCCTTTTGAGGTTGCTCTGTTATCAGTGTCATCCACTGAGAAGCAGTCTATTCAAGTAAGATAAATGAGGAGTACGTATCTAGTGGGTCTTGTGTCCAAGTGGAGAGGACGTTTCCCACTGAGAGGGGACAGCCACTCCCCAGTTCCAGCCAAGTGTTTCCATGCAAGAATGTGGGGCCTGATATTGTTAAATCTCTTGATTTTTCCAGAAAACCCAGATTTTTATTTGACATCTTCTGCCTTTTAAAATGTTTGCAACTGATTCAATATTTTAAAAATCTTATGCAGCAAACTAGTGAAAATAACAAAAGAGAAGCAGACTCACAGATACAGAGAACAAACTAGTGGTTAGCAGTGTGTGTCAGGGGGCAATATAGGGGTGGGAGAGTGGGAGATACAAACTGTTGGGTGTAAGATAGGCTCAAGGATGTATTGTACAACACGAGGAATATAGCCAATATCTTGTAATAACTGTAAATGGAAAGTAACCTTTAAAAATTGTATTAAAATTTTTTTAATTAAAAAAAACCTTGAAGGCCAAATAAATCATGTCTGTGGATCTTACGTGGCTTGTGGGCCACCCATTTGTAAACTCTGCTTCAGTCATTTATTTTCCAATATATATTATGAAAATTTCAAATGTGTAGAAAAGTTGAAATAATTTTATAGTGGATACTTCTGTATACCTATCACCTAGATTCTACTTGCTTTATCACATATCTATTCAGTGACTTACTGTAATCAAAATTTAACTGTATGGAAATTTGAAGGGGCATGAAAGAAGAAAAGAGAGGGTAAGTCCTGTAGAGGTGACTCTAGTCTATTAACTCATTTCTTAAAATTCAACCTCAGGGGGAGGAGGAGATGGGAAATTGCTAATCAACGGGCATAACGTTTCAGCTGTGCAAAATGAGTAAGTTCTAGAGATCAGCTGTACAACCTTGTACCTAGAGATAGCAACTGTATTGTACACTTAAGAATCTAAGAGGCTGTGGGACTTCCCTGGTGGCTCAGTGGATAAGACTCCGCGCTCCCAAAGCAGGGGGCCTGGGTTCAATCCCTGGTCAGGGAACTAGATCCCACATGCATGCCGCAACTAAGGAGCTGGCAAGGCTCAACTAAGGAGCCTGCGAGCTGCAACTAAGGAGCCCATGAGCTGCAACTAAGGAGCCTGCCTTTTTTTTTTTTTTTTACATTCCATATATATGTGTTAGCATACGGTATTTGTTTTTCTCTTTCTGACTTACTTCACTCTATATGACAGTCTCTAGGTCCATCCACCTCACTACAAATAACTCAATTTCATTTCTTTTTATGACTGAGTAATATTCCATTGTATATATGTGCCACATCTTCTGTACCCATTCATCTGTCGATGGACACTTAGGTTGCTTCCATGTCCCAGCTATTGTAAATAGAGCTGCAATGAACATTTTGTGTACATCCTTGAGCCTATCTTTTTTTACCCAATCGTTTGTACCTCCCACTCTCCCACCCCTATATTCTCCCCCCCCCACCCCCCATGGTAACCACTGGTTTGTTCTCTATATCTGTGAGTCTGC
The DNA here is from genome assembly GCF_949987515.2 of Delphinus delphis. Lineage (NCBI taxonomy): Eukaryota > Metazoa > Chordata > Mammalia > Artiodactyla > Delphinidae > Delphinus > Delphinus delphis. The sequence continues at coordinate 81,416,570 of NC_082685.1, forward strand.
TTCTTTTTTTTTATTCTCTAGCCATGGTTTTAAAATGGGCCTTAGGAGTTAGAGACTTCAAAGCCCTGGTGAGCCAGGTCAGCACTGGGCACATCCGACCTGCCTCTCAAAGTGACATTGCAAGGAGGCAGCCCCTGCATGCTGGAGGGTTTTGTGGACTAGAGACAGCCCGCATTCTGCCACCTCCCTGGCCACAGTCAGAACCCCTGACACCTCAGAAGTGAGGCCTGGAAGGTCCAGGCAGGGCCACTGCCCTCAATTTGGTCAGAAAGGGCCAGCCTCGGACACTGATATCCCTACCAGTAGGCAAGCATGCAATTAGAGACATCACTTGCTATGAGTACGGGTGAGCTGGGCCTCTTTGCACATGGGATGCTCATTTCATGTAGGAGGCTAGAGTCAAAAGCCTTGGCTGTAAAATCTGATTATTTTAATTAAGTCCCATGAGACTTGATGCAGAACACTTTCCAGAGGTTGAAAATAGCTTTTCTCAGGGTTCCCACATGTGCACTGGGACCCAGGGAAGATATTTCCATCTTGACAGCAGCTCTCGTGTTAGCTTGTCTGGAGGGATTGATCAGCAGCCTGCTCTTGTCCTTTGTGGTGACTGAGGAGCACCCAGGGACAGAGGCCGGGAGAAAGCTTTTATACCTACTCCTGTTCCCCACTGCTTTCCACCACGCTTGAAGAACATTACATTCCGCGTGCGGTAGCAGCGTATCATTAAGGGATGGTAATCACCATGGTAACCAAGGATAGTCCGCTACAAGCAAAAGGAAAAAGAAAGAAAAGCATGGAGCCCGAGCTTGCTACACCCACAGTAGCTCAAAATGCCCAGGCTTTTAAGTAATATGGAAAAGGAATATATTTCCTAGACTGACAGCTAGACCAAATGTTAGAATCATTAAACTGTAAAAGTGAAAGAAGTCCTACAGAACGACCAAGGGCTGCAATGAAATGCCTTCAGGGTCAGCTGATCAGGTAAATAATCAGGCTGGTGACACCGTGGTGGTCACACTGGGAAGGTGGGCAGTGTGTGTGGGGGGTGTCTGCAAAATTGGGGCCAGGTTCTGAGAGAAGGGGCAAGAGCTTCTGCAGCTACAGCTAACTGTAGCAATGGGAGAGGCCAGCTCTGTTATGTCAGATTGTGCAATTTTCAAAGGAAGCTGAGAATGCAGATTTTTATGCCAAGTATCCCAGTTTTGACTACTAAGTGAAACTAATTTCAAGCAGGTCAAAGGAAACACATCTATGAACTCCAGTTTATTATATTTGATTCAATATGTGCAACCCACTCTTTTTCTTAAACCCTGAGGATACCGAGGTTCAAAATAGTTGTTATTTGTGTAGGTCACACAGTCACTTAGTGAGCAAATCAGGCCTCTGGGGTCTGGACTCTGGGGACAGTGCTCTTTCCCTTCTAAAATGTGGTGACAAGGCAGCTTAGCTCCAGGGGGGCCAATTTCACTATAATTAGTCACAGACTCTACTGGGAATCAGGCCTTCCTATAGGCTAAAAGTTTAAAAACCATAAAAACAGTTCTCAGAGAGTATGAGATGTGTGACTCTATTATTCATTCCTATCCATTCCTTGTTAGACCATTTCCTGAGTAGTTTGTGTTTACTGTTATTGTAAATGGGATTCTTAAGATTAAAATTTTAACAAGTAGCTATTATATATAGAAAGCTATTAATTTTCTCATTATATTTGTAATACCCACTTTACTAAATTTCCTTACTTTTCTCTAATGACACATCAACTCATTATTGTGGAATTTCTAAATAACTAGATCTTCTGCAAGTAATGTTGTTTTACAGCTTCATTTCTTTTTCTTGTCTTTGCATTAATTAATACTTATATAGGACAGTGTTAACTAAGAGTAGTTAATGGACATCTATGTCTCATTCCCGAATTTAACAGGAATTATTCTTTTATCTCACCTTTAAGCATGATGCTGGCTTTCTTTTTTTTTATTGAAGTATAGTTAATTTACAATGTTGTGTTAGTTTCTGGTGTACAGCAAAGTGATTCAGTTATACATATATATGTTCTTTTCATATTCTTTTCCATTATAGTTTATTACAAGATATTGAATATAGACCCTGTGCTATACAGTAGGAACTTGTTGTTTATCATATGCAGTAGTTTGTATCTGCCAATCCCAAACTCCTAATTTATCCCTCCCCAACTCCCTTTCCCCTTTGATAACCACAAGTTTATCTTCTATCTGTGAGTCTGGTTCTGTTTCGTAAATAAGTTCATTTGTGTCATATTTTAGCTTCCACATATAAGTGGTATCATGTGATATTTGTCTTTTTCTATCTGACTTACTTCACTCAGTTTGATAATCTCTAGGTCCATCCATGTTGCTGCAAGTGGCATTATTTCATTCCTTTTTATGGCCAAGTAATATTCCATTGTATATATGTACCACATCTTTTATATCCATTCCTCTGTTGAGGGACATTTAGGTTGCTTCCATGTCTTGACTGTTGTAAATGGTGCTGCAATGAATATTGGGGTGCATGTATCTTTTCTAATTATGCTTTTCTTCAGATATATGCCCAGGAGTGGGATTGCTGGATCATATAGTAGCTCTGTTTTTAGTTTTTTAAGGAACCTCCATACTGTTCTCCATAACAGCTGTACCAATTTACATTGATGCTGGCCTTCTATATATATCTTAACATATTAAGAAAGTATCTATTCCTACTTTATTAAGGACAGTTTAAAAAATAGTGAAATATGTTACATTTTATCCTTTTTTTTTTTTAAGCACCAATGGCGATGACTAAATGGTTTTACTCGTTTGAGAAACATGGGAAATTATATTACTAGATTTCCTGGTGTAGAATGACCTTTGCCCTCCTGGAATGAAGTCTATTCTTTTAAAGTTATATTGGATTCTGGTTACAAACATTTTGTCTGAGATGCTTGTATTCATATATGGTCTATAGTTCCTTTTGTTGTGATAGCTTTGAAAAGTTTTGTCATAAATATTGTTCTATATTGATAAAATAATTTGGAGGCTTTACTTCTCTCCTCTACACTCTTGAATGGTTTAAATAGCATGGGGGTTGCCTGGTCTTTAAAGATTTGATGGATTTAAACTGTTAAAATTTTAAGTCCCCATAGCTCTGTCCAAATCTGACCCCCACTCTTGTCCAATTCTCTCTCCTGAAGGACAGTCCCTATCCTTCCTGTCCTCCACTCCACAGTATGTCCCCTTGTTCAAGAACAGCCTTGTATTTCTTCTCCTTTAACTAGTTTCTTAATCCTGGTAGCTGAAAACCCCAGGTATCCTTCAGAGTGCCTCCCACGTAGCCTAGGAGTCTTCTGTACAACCCAGGTGACAGAGGTGTAAACGTAGATTAGTTTCATCTAGCCTACCGCTTTCCTCCTGCTTAGAAGGAGCGCCAGACCCAGGGTTCTTGTTGCATTTAATTATTGGTCTTCAGCATTTGTTAAAGCCCATGTATTAAGTGTGGCTTTACCAGGCCAGCATGGGGAAGTCTCTTCTTCTTTTACTTTGTCCAATTCTTATTCACTTCATTTCTTCTTCCCTTTCTCTCTCTCTTTTCTAGCCCTTTCCTCCTGCTAATGACAGAGGTGTTCATAGATTAGATTCCAAGAGCAGGAGACATTCTGGTCTTTGTTTAGCTTACGTCCTGTATTCTAGCTTTTCACCGACATTTTTATTGTAATAAAACCAAGACCTTTGCAAAGTGTTTCCTAGTCGCCCCAAATGAGACATATCAGAAATGAAACCATTCTTCAGGTAGATAAAGCCAGTACTGGAATTGACTACATCTTGGTGGAAGAGATCTTTTGCACAAAGTATCCATTTCCTCATCAGGTTGCTCTCAAGCTAACATGCAAGCCCAGGAGTTTTCCTGACCCCATGGATATTTGTGATGAGGGGGTCCAGAGAAGGAAAGCTCCAGGGCTTGATCACATGCAGGTGAAACAATGGGTACATTGAAAATCCAATGCCAAGGGGAAGAATGTTCATAGCTTTCTGGGGCTTGATCCTTTCCAGATCTGGCAAAACTGGGCCACACATTTCCCGGGATCTTGGTGCCCAACTCTGTGTTTCTGAAGCCCATCATCCTAGATGAGTTTGGGGCAGTATTACAAGCAAAGAAAGAAATTTGCTGATGACAGGAACATGGTTCTCCCAGGAATAAACATGAACAGGTGGTTGAGCAGCAGATTCTTAAATACTGTGCCACTACAAGAGAAGGAAAATATGCAACATTTGCACTGGCAAAAATATCCTGTCTTTAGGGCTTCCCTGGTGGCGCAGTGGTTGAGAGTCCACCTGCCGATGCAGGGGACATGCCACGGAGCGGCTGGGCCTGTGAGCCATGGCTGCTGAGCCTGCCTGGGCATCCGGAGCCTGTGCTCCGCAATGGGAGAGGCCACAACAGTGAGAGGCCCTCGTACCGCAAAAAAAAAAAGAAAAAAAAAATCCCGTCTTTAATAAAAACTTTACACTGTTAATGCAAATGATATGTTAAACTTGGTGGGGGAATGGCATGCTATTGCCACTGTTGTTTGGTAGGACAATTAACAGTGTTAGCAGAATCCCCGCTGGGCACTTGTACAGTACTTAACACTTTCAAAGACCCTGACAGGCTGCAATTCATTGTAAGGCTTTTCACGTGCTTTTTCTGGCCTGACAGTGCCTTAGAAGCATGTAAATAACTCTTTTCTACATTTATACCTTAACGCAGTAGCTAGCTTGGTTTATACCCTCAATTAACAGGTTTTAAAAGTGCTGTAACCATGTAAGAAGTCAAATTATGGACTAGTTAGCAACCCAATCATTAGCTTGAGACTCTAACCTTAGTTATGGAGAATAAATAATATTAATTTCTCTTCCTGGTTTTCACTTTTCTGTGCCAAAATACCCCATTAATGAAGCCCCAGAGAACACAAATTTTTTTTTTTTTTTTTCGGTACGCGGGCCTCTCACTGTCGTAGCCTCTCCCGTTGCAGAACACAGGCTCTGGACACGCAGGCTCAGCGGCCATGGCTCATGGGCCCAGCCGCTCCGCGGCAGGTGGGATCTTCCCGGACCGGGGCACGAACCCGTGTCCCCTGCATCGGCTGCATCGGCAGGCGGACTCAACCACTGCGCCACCAGGGAAGCCCCAGAACACAAAATTTTTAATCAGATTTTAGAAATGCACATGCACCAACCTTGTCAATAATAAGAAAAACTTCATGGGCCAAAATACATTTTTATCTTTGCTCCTGTCCCAACAGAATTTACCATCCATACTACCGACCAAATGTGTGAAAGCAGTCTATCCAATAAATGACTTATCGTACATTTTTATTGGCTCAAGACAGGTATTACTTCTGAGGATGATACTTCAATCTCTCTTGGATTATTTTTCATACTTTACGGTGTTCTTTCTCTAGGTTGTGACAAAGATTCTTTGCTTGACCAAACTTTAGTCAGGCTCCTGAACCTTCTCCTAGGTCCAGCCATATACCTCCTTATAAAATCTAGTTGTAGCCAGAACCCTGCTAGGTCAGTTTAAAAGAGCTCCCCATCATCCAAATGTGATCACCCTCCATATCTAATCAGGTTCCTCATCTTCCCCTGTCCTCCAAATGATGTCTGATCACCCTGGCCTGTCTTCAGCAAAGATTTGGTTAAGTCAGTTTAGCCAGAATCCCCCTAACCCCTAATGTTTCCCCTTAGTGATTTTCCATCCACTGATCACTATCCTGCTCCTTGGTTATAAACCCCCACTTGCCCATGATGCATTGGGAACTGAGCTCAGTTCTACACTGAGATCTCTAGTTCCCCTATAGTCTTGAATATATTTTTATCACTTTACCTACCATCCAGTTCTGATTTCTTTTTGACAGTTAAACAACTACAGTCACATATATTTATTGTCCACTTTTAGGAATATTGCTCTAACTAAAAATAAATAAATACCTATGGATAAGTAAGAAAAATAGACTTTCAACTTTTCTTTATGCTAAAAAACAGCATAAAAAACATAAATGTTTAAATCAATGCAGCATTAATTCAGCAGTACTTTCTACACACGAAGCATGTGCTAGGCATAAGGATACCATGATGAATAAAATGTGATTTTTGCCTTAAAGATTTCACAGCCTATCTGGGTAAGGAAAATGTATATGTGGAATAAAGTATAGTGGTGTTTAAAATAGAGGTGTGCCATAGACAGATAGATAGGAAGGAGGACTGGAATGAGGGAGGGAGGGAAGGAAGGAAGGAAGGAGGGAAGGAGGGAAGGAAGGAAGGAAGGAAGAATAGAAGGAAGAAAGGATGGAGACACAAAGAAAAAAATTCATACATGGGGTGATCAGAGAAAGCTAGAGTGAGGAGATATCATTTTAACTTAACTATGAAGGTTAAGTAAGCAGTCACCAGTTAGTGGTTCTAGGCAGAGGGCAGGGTACCACCAAAGCAAAGATGGAGAAGTAAAAAGACGCATGGCACTGCCCCCCAATACTCCTGGAGCCCAAGGATATGAGCACAGTATGAAGTCAATGCTCAGTAAGCCTTTGCTGAATGCACAAATGCATGCATGGAGGGAATCCAGAAACATAAGCCATTGATCTAAAAATTGCGACAGTCCTGAGAAGCTGATCTAGCTAAAGCAAGTCATTGGACAGAAGGCAATGGATGGACTAGTGAGTTTGTGAAAGGCAGATCACAGGCCCTAGAACTCTAACTGCATTTCTCACTGGGATGCAGCTTTTGACATGAGCAAATTTGCAGCAGAAAAACATCAAAACTGGAAGAGACATTAGAGAACATCTAATTCCATCCCAAGAGGTTACATCGATGGACTCAAGGTCCAGATTCTGTGTCCAGCAGTGGTACCCCCAACAGTCACCTGATCTATCACAGCCAAGGCCTCTGACCATGCTAAAGGAAGGAAGAAACATAGGAAAAAGAAAAAGTGGTGTATAAGAAGAAAATCCGGCAAGCAGGCAGGCTGGCTGGCCTGTGGACCCCGGCTTGAGATTTGGCCAGCATTTGGTTTATTTTTCAGCATCTTGCTGGAAGGGAAACTCCCTTGAGCCCAGTTCCCATTAGAGCAAAGGAATGGCTTTTCACAGCCTACTACACAGAAACAAGCCTGCCTTCAATCCCTCTTGAGGAAGAAGGGCTTTTGTGGTACTTCAGCAGCGTTGTTGGTCCTTTTTCCCCCACTTCGCCAGGGCAATTGGTTGCAAGTTTCCAGCCCAGCCCTTCAACTCTTAACAGGAAATTCCTAGAGACTAATTAGGCTGGCTACAAAGTCTTTGGGAGCTCAGCTCTGAAGCCCTCCTTTGAATTCTAAAGGAACCAGCAGGGGCACCTGGGCCTCTGCTCCTGGTCTTCCCTCAGCCTTGACCCAGAGAACTGGGGGGACGGGTTTCCCAAGTGGAACAAAACTGACCCTTGATTTCTTTGCCTCAGCTTTTTCCTACACCAGGTGTCCTGAATTAAATATTCTAACTACAGAAGAGGGGTTTTTAAACCCAGAGGTTCTTAAATATTAGCATGCATCAGAATCACCAGGAAGGTTTATAAAGTGAAGAATGCTGGTCCTCACCCCGTTTCTGATTCAGTTGGTTCAAGATGGAGCCTGGGGCTTCCCTGGTGGCGCAGGGGTTGAGAGTCCGCCTGCTGATGCAGGGGACACGGGTTTGTGCCCCGGTCCGGGAAGATCCCACATGCCGTGGGCCCGTGAGCCATGGCCACTGAGCCTGCGCGTCCGGAGCCTGTGCTCCGCAACAGGAGAGGCCACAACAGTGAGAGGCCCGCGTACCGCAAAAAAAAAAAAAAAAAAAGTTGGAGCCTGAGTATGCATTTGCAACAAGTTCCCAGATGATGCTAACGGTTGTGTGTCATGGCCCACCCTTTGAAGATCATTAAATCAGGAATCGGATCTTGCATTTTTTTTATTTCCTGCAAACAGGTTATTTTCTGCCAACCTATAACTCAAAATTGCCCTCTGTCTTTCTCCTTGGAAACAAAATCATTTCATTGAGTAATTACTGTTCAATCTACTTATTGCTACAACAATTTTGTTCCTGGCATCCAGAGACATTCCTAATTTTATTTCCTGCCCTTCTTCTCTAGAGCAGAATCTTATTTATAACCTCCAGGCCCAAATACATGTATAATAGGAACAGCAAAACAAGACAGCCCAGGGAACAATGACAGGGTTCTTTCCTAAGAAAAAGGAACTTCATCTGAAAGCTTATGCAAGCTTTAGACAAAAAAATGGGGTTCCATGTACATGGAGTGATGGTAAATTTCCTGCTCACATTCTAATAGGCTGTGTTGGTGAGGAAAATGTTTTCTCTGGAGAAGGCTAGGAATTGGTGCCAGGATTAAATGTCTCCAAGAAAGAAATGACAGAGGGTTGTGGAGAGTTGTGATGGGTAGACATGAATTTTGGGAAGAGACTGTTCAACCCACTAGGACATGAGGTAGAGGATGAGGGAGATGTCAGCTGATGAAAGTGGCTTGTGGAATGGGAAGGTGAAACATGGGTCACGTTGAAGAGACTTGGCAGTTTATCACCTTAGCTCCACCATTCTAGGTACAACTTATTCGATGGGAAAATTTCACCTAAACCTTGAGTGTTCTTCAAGGTTCCATGTTGAAGCCATTCCAGCTAACAGCCTTGCCATTTTTTTACAAACTACATTACTCCTCCTTTCCACAATAAGGTGCTTGGTGCTGGGTGTATACAAAATGACCAAAATAAAATCTCCAAAGAGAAGAAGTGAAAGGATAACACTTTCCAACTCTGAGATCAGTGTTTGGTTAGACAATCTCCATCTTTTATGTGTGTCTTTTGTTCTCTTTGCCAGGTGTTGCCTCACACCTAACTCTGTTCTGTTTGTTTCTTACCACTTTCTTATAGAAATCCAGACTTCAGCCTAGAAGCCAAGCTCCATGAGGGCAGGAACTCTGACTGCTTTGTTCACAACCGTATTCTCAACGCCTGGTACCTGCCTCACACGATATGTGCTCGGTAAATATTTCCTGAATGGATAAAGAGAGGGAGGGTGCAGGGCAGAAAACTGGGGAAAAGGAGAAGAAATGTTTCTGAATAGTGAGTCTGGCCTAGAGTCCCTTTAACTAGTGCCACCACTTTGGATGATACACCTTAAATTCTCATAACTGCACCTTGCTTCTCTGAAAAATAGGGATAATGAAGCCTGTCTTGCAGGCTTGCTTTGGGTATTAGAAGAACATATATAAAATACTCACCTCTGCATCTGAGGCAGAGTAGGAACTCAGTAAATTATAATCATTATTGTTACTATTGGTTTATTCCATATATTCAGTCATTCTGCTGAGACCATCCTTGGAAAATCAAGCCTATGTTAATCCGTGTAGTTTGCAATTTGGTGTGTTTAAACTCAGCAATATACTCTCTTGTTCTTATTTTCTCTTTTCTCAATTGAAAAGATGCCCAGAAGCAAATAACTAGCCACATATAGATTGGACAGCAATTTCCAATCAGTGCACAAATACTCTGGTAATGCATTTAGCATACAAGTCAATGGCACGTTGGATTTCCAAACAGACTCTAGGCCTTGTGTATCAAGAGGATTATACTTGCTGCCTACTCTCTCTGGCTGTACTGTGGTGAGGATTCCTGAGTTGATATATATTAAGTACTTTGAACTGCAGGGAGGAAAAGGTGTCATAGGAACACAAGGAAGTATTAAATGCCAAACGAATTGCTTTAACTCAATGGCAGGTTGGAGGCTTTACCCACCCCCCCAAAAAAGCATAAGGAAATAGTAACTCACGATTTCCACAAACAATTCAACTCCCTTATGGTTTTTCATGCATGGGTAAATTAATATACAAAATAGAGAATAATTCTAAAATTTATGAATTTGCTCTTGGTTAAACTTTAAATATCTCAAAGCTAATAGTTGTTTAGTTTTCCTAAGTTCTAATGAAAACACTTCATACATATGTTGGATCCTCAGAGCACAAAGTCAAGATTCATCAAATGTGGTTGCATTTATGATCAAGGCAAAATGCCTTAATTAAACAAGTAATTAGCCTTGAGGAGAGAAATGAGCACAGAAGTCCAATTAGTGAATCTGTTAACTGTTCCTCCCAGTGACACAACCAATAGCCATTCCACATGCAGTCAGTTACTTTGATCATGGGAATTACATATGGTCCTCTGAAATGCACAATGGCAAAAGTAAATTAAACACTAAGGAAAAGTAATGAATACAATATAGCAGAATAACGATTAGACTGGGAGCCAGGAAACCTGGGTTTTAGTTCAGGCTGCCACTCACAAACTGTGTGGCTTAGGATAAAGTACCTTAACCTTCCTAAGCCTCATTTTCCTCTCATTAATTACGGAAGCTGGACGACATGATTTCTGAAGTCCCTTCCAGTGCTGACATTTTTCAAGCTTGTGTTGAGGAATTCCTCCCTTTCAATTCTTATTTTGGAAGCCACTCGCTTCCTAGCACCATGTCTGCCAAACAGCATCGCTGCCAGCAATTTACAAGGTAGGTCTGTCAGTGCAAGAGAGAGGCTTCTGCCTGATCTAGTTTTGTTTACAGTGGCAGCATTTCAGCACATCCTCTTTGCTTTCAGCAGGAAGCAGCCAGGCAGCAAAATTGCTGTAGCATAAAACAAATCCAGCTGCAGGGCATCTTCAAAATGCTCCCTATGTGTTTTTCAATTTAGCCTACTATTAAAATTTTAAAGCACAATTTAGAGCTGTAGCTTGCAGTTTTCTGTTAAAAAATGAATCCAGGTTTCTCATTACAGGATTTGGGGTGGCGGGGGAGGGTGGGAGGGAAGGGGCATGTTCAGCGAGAGGAGATATTTTATATATATATATATATATTTTTTTTTTTTTTTTTTTTTTTTTTTTTTTGCTGTACGCGGGCCTCTCACTGTTGTGGCCTCTCCCGTTGCGGAGCGCAGGCTCCAGACGCGCAGGCTCAGCGGCCATGGCTCACGGGCCCAGCCGCTCCGCGGCATGTGGGATCCTCCCGGACCGGGTCACGAACCCATGTCCCCCGCATCGGCAGGCGGACTCCCAACCACTGCGCCACCAGGGAAGCCCGAGAGGAGATATTTTAGAATGTAGTACATGATTTGCCTTTGGTCCCTCCGGTCCCAGCACTCATCACCTGTGCCTCATTCAAGGGCTTTAGAACCCTTCTTTTCACAATCAGCGAATTCAGAGCTGCAGGTGAACTCCAGACCGAGAGAGGGGATTGGAGCAGGGCCAGCCTAACCTGCAGATGCCGTGCATGGTTTGGGGGAGAGGTATCATCCGAGAAGCTATGGATCTGGGTTGGCAGGAAGAGCGAAGACAAAGCATGGAGGAAGAAGCAGCATGGTATGTTTGTACAATGCAACTAGTTCTAGTGACTTTGCGTTTAAAGAAGAAGAAAAAAGCAAGGGATGAGACGGAAAGATAGGCAGTGACCAGTCCTATAGAGCATTCTCGAACTGTGTTGTGCCGCCCGGACACCCCCTCCAGCACTGAAGGACTCAGTCTATAGCTGCTACTCACCCAAGGTCACAGCCCCACCCCAGGGGCCACCACACCCTAAAACTTGTTAGGTGGTCGGGCATATAAAAGGCTCCCAAGAGCAATTCCTAATACATTTCCTGCACGCTGCTAACCTGCTAGTCAGATTCTGCTTCTTGGGGAGTCCAGTGCTTAACACCATGCTAGAGAGATTGATGGTACCTTTGTTGGCAGTGGTGAGACATTTAAAGGTTGTAAACAGGGGTCAACCCTGATCAGATTTGCAATTTTTGAAGATTACTCTGTGGTAGTATATGGAGAGTGTGTTGAAGTGGCAAACACAGAGGAATATGTCACGTGGGAAAGGACTTTGATGCAATGCAGCCTCCAAATACACAACCAGGAGAGCTCTCCCAGCAGAGCTCTCCCACCCAACAGAAAAGCTCACAGTACAAATGAAAATGCTCGGGCTTCCCTGGTGGCGCAGTGGTTGAGAGTCCGCCTGCCAATGCAGGGGACACGGGTTCATGCCCCGGTCTGGGAGGATCCCACATGCCGCAGAGCGGCTGGGCCCGTGAGCTGTGGCCGCTGAGCCTGCGCATTCAGAGCCTGTGCTCCGCAACCGGAGAGGCCACAACAGCGAGAGGCCCACGTACCGCAAAACAAAATAAAAAAATAAAATACTCAAACCACACAGCTCCTTGATTCAATCCATAACACACGGTGAGAAGCAAGGGGGCAAGAAAGGGGGTATGTTAAGAGTCAGGATAGGCGGCAAGCAGGTGAAAGGACCATGCTAGTTGGGTCGTGTTCGTAAGTCCTCCTCCCCCCATCCCTCCCCTCACATCAGCCTCTTCCACTGATGGTGTGGTTACAAGGACCAGAGTTGAGGTTGGAGCAAGGGGCCCAAGAGGGAAGGTACCTGAGGCCAAAGACACACTTGTTCTGTTGAAGGGGAACAGGGCAAGTACGCAGGCCACAGCTGCAGCTTTCCAAATAGCCCGCTGAACAGCTACAAGTTCTACCTGCACTTCTTAGGCAGAGCACACGTGGGGCCAGTAGGGAATCATAATTATACTGGGTATCACCACTGGGTGACTGACTAGGAGTGACAGATCACTCTCACCCCAGTGAAAGCACAGTCATCCCTTTCTATCTATAAGCATCTCTCGTTTGTTATTATCATATTTTCTACTTATTCCATGTATACTCTGCATGTCCCATAAGTTAATAACTGACTACCTATTTTGAACACATCTTATGAATTCTACCTAAGTCTCACATGCTACTTGTTTAATCATTCTCTATTTTTTTTAATTGAAATATAGTTGATTTACAATGTCATGTTAGTTTCAGGTATACAGCACAGTGATCCAGATAGTACATATATCTGTTCTTTTTCAGATTCATTCCCTTATAGCTTATTACAAAATATTGCGTATAGTTCCTGGTGCTATAGAGTAGGTCCTTGTTGGTTATCTATTTTATATATAGTACCTTGTTAATCCCAACCTCCTAATTTATCCCTCCTCCCGCCCGTTTCCCCTTTGGTAACCATAAGTTTGTTTTCTGTGTCTGTGGATCTATTTCTGTTGTATAAATAAGTTTAGTTGTATCATTTTTTTAAGATTCCATAAAAAAGCAATATCATATGATATTTGTCTTTCTCTGTCTGGCTTATTTCACCTAGTATGATAATCTCTAGGTCCATCCATGTTGCTGCAAATGGCATTGTTTCATTCTTTTTTATAGCTGAGTAATATTCCATTGTATATATTTACCAAATCTTCTTTATCCATTCATAAACGTTCTTTATTCTTAAACATCCTATGAGTTTTGCCTATATTTCAAAAGTTCTTCATTCCCTTACTATCAATACTTCATACTTCTTAAGACTTGCATGCATCCAGTTTGTGTGTTTTGTCTTTTATAGCAAAATTGAATATTCTCAAATACTACAGCAAATGCATATTACAAATAAAGACTGTTTGGAGGGTTTTTGCCAAAGTGGAGGGTATAGACAATGTGGTTTTGACTTAGGGAAGTGACAGTAGAGATTCAGGAGCAATTCCATAAGATGAAGTGAGCAGAAATGACGACTAATTAGATGTCATAGGTGAATACGATGGGCGGATCCTGTTGGCTGGCTGACCCAACATCCATTCCATCCCCTTTCTCCCTCCTAGTGTAGAGGCTAGGAAATCTGCATACTGATTAGCAGCCTCTCTTGTTCCTGGGAATGGTCAGAGGTCACAGTTCTAGCCAATGAGATATATATGGAAGTCTGCTAAGGAATTCTATGAAAGCAGTTGCTTCTCTTAATAACAAAAAGGATAGAAATAGCTGGAACTGTCCCTCCCATCATCTTCCTGTCTTAAAGAAACTGATGCTTGGAGCTGTGACAACCATTGTGTTACCTACCATGATGTGAGAAGCCACTATGCTGAGAATGGCAGAGTGGAAATATAGGAAGAGCCTGGTACTTGACATCTTTGAGCTGCTTCTTCAGCTCTGGGCTGCCAACCTTCAGACCTACTGTTATGGGAGAAAAATGAACCCTATTGTTAAAGCACCATGAGCTGGATTTTCTGCTACTCGTAGCCAAACACATCCTAAATTCTTAGTGAAAAGGTGAGAGGAGACAGAATAACTTAATCAAGTGGCCAGACCTTGATGCAAAGACATTGCAAACTACAGCCTTTGTCTTAGGTAACCTAACCATGAATCGACTAAAAATTGGAAGATCTCTTACTGGTATAAGGGGACAACCAGCAGTATTTTCCGTAGGAGGATCCAGGCTGCTGGTGCTCAGCAAAGCAAAGTCAAGTTTCCCTTCCTCCCTGGTTTTCTAGCATCCCCAAACTGCAAACGATTTCAGACTGATTAAACTAGGATTTTGGAAGTGGCAAGTCCCAAGATCAGCATTTTTAAAAGCATCTTGGATGATTCTAATGAGCAGCCAGGGTTGAGAACCTCTGCTTTTAATGAGTACATCTGTTTGGGGATAAGAATACAGCCACCGCTTCCACCTTCTAAACTCTATACTGTTGAGTAATCTGGGTCTCTGAGCAGAAGTGGGAATTACCAGAACATTAGGAATTTACAAATACCTCTTTCCTCCTGTAGATTCATTACAATACTGTGAATCTTGAATGCAAACTACAGACCCATGCTTCCTAGAGCATCAAGATAAAGTCCATAGAGTGACATATTGCCATTCTCCTACATTTTTCTGTCAACTGGTGCAAGTGTCACCAAAACTCTCATCCACACTCATCCACACAGCAAAGAGGAATCATCCCACTCCTCTCCTTCTGTCTGTAAACTTTTCTATGGTCTAGAATCCCTTCTAAGACTGAGGCTTTTTTTTTTCCAGAGTGGAAAATGTTTCCAGTCATGCTTTTATCAAAGGCCTTTTCTGGTGTCTCAGTTCGGCCTTATCTTTGTAGTGGTTATAATACTTCTGACCATAAAATTCAGGTATGCAAAAATATGAAAACCTATATTTCCATAACTGACTCTCCTTTCTGTCTTGAGACCCCATTCTATTGATTCTTGATGGCAGAACTAGAAACAAATCGATTCCAGGTAAACTTGATCCGTTCAGGGTTTTACTCCTTCCCTCCCGCCTTTGCCCTGGGGAGTTGGAGGGAGACTGATAGAACATCTGGACACAGAGGGGGCTCATCTGGTCCTGGATTATCATCTGTCCACGCTGGCATCCTCTGCTGTGTCCTTGTTCCTCGAAGTCGCCAATTGTCAGCCTCTCTCCCTGCTGGCATCCACGGAGGCAACTGAGTTCCCATCTGGCCTTTGATATAAGGACAGTGCTGACATCTGTTCTTGGGCCCCCTCTCCCCAATACGAAGCATCTGTTAGTCTGCCAGGCCTCCTTGAGATACTTCTGTACCCGTCTCAGACAAGCATGGATGTACTCCAGGCCACTCTGGGCTGCGGGAGACTCAGGACTAACGTGCTATGCTGAGATTTCTTCTTCCTGACTTGCACACTAGGGCAAAGTGTGAGACAATCTCAGACCTTCATCATGTTCCTGGAACCCCTGCCCCGGGAAGAAAAGTCAGACTCTCAGCCCTTGAGCACTGCCCCCCATTCCCATTAGCCCAGAGAGGGGCCGGCACAGGACTGACTGTTAGAGACACACAGCAGTGTTTCCCCTCTTCTCCCTCATTCCCAGCCCATGGGATCTTCATCTGTCAGAGTAAATAGGAGAAATGCTGGCTCAAAGTGTGGGGACAGACTAGGGGCAAAAACCAGTAATCTTAACACATGTATATGTATAACTGATTCACTTTGTTATAAAGCAGAAACTAGCACACCATTGTAAAACAATTATACTCTATAAAGATGTAAAACAAACAAACAAACAAAAGAAAACCAGTAATCTTTAAACATATATTAATTTTAATTAAATTTATTAAAGTTTATTTAATAAGTTTTAATTATATGTATTAAATTATTTACATTAATTAATATTACATTATATTAATACTTTAAAAATACTATTCTACCACACCTCATTGTAAACCTGGAACATCTGCATCCAGTTCACTCATCATCAAGAAAAATTGATGCGTTAAAAAACTAGATACAACAAAACAGATTATTTTCTAATGGAATATCAATGCTTACTTTTTCTCTTATATCCCCCTTCCTACATTTTTCAAATTTCTTCTGTGAACTTCTTTGCTTTATGTTTCTATAATAAACACATCTGGAAAATGTCCAACAAAATGTCTGCTGAAGAGAAAAGGCATAAAGGAAAAGATTGATAAGTCTGATCACATAGCAATGAAAAGTTAAATAAGGCAAAAAAACCTTCCATAAACAAAATAAAAAGACAAATGACAGATTAAAGGAAAAAATTTCTCACATGACAGAAAAAGGATTCATGAAGAAAATTAATACAATAGGCAAGCTGTATAAAACTGTATAACATATATAACAGGGTATCAGAAAAAAAAAGCAAAGGGCCAAAAACGTAAAAAGAACCTCACTCAATTACATAAATGCAAATCGAAACAAAACAGAGATATCATTATTACATAGATTTACAAAGTGAAAAAAATGTATAAAACTCAGTAAATGGTTAGGGCATACAGATATTACATTTCTTAAGGATATAAACTTGAGTGACTTTCTGGGGAGAAATTTGGCAAATCGATCAAAATTTTAAATGTATTTCTAGAACCCCTTGCAAAAGTATGTACACCAACTAAATAAGGACATGAACAAGGATATAAACAAGCATAATCATTGCAGGAGTGTCTGTAACAGCCAAATGAAAAAGGATAAAAAAAGTGGAAACAGCTTAAAGGACCATCCAGAGGAGATTGGTTAAATAAATCCTTGTACATTGATATAATCAAATACCGTACAACTGTGTGAAACAAACATGAAGTGATGTGTCGTATTCTAATATGGAAAATCCTCCAAGATATATTATTAACTGAAAAACCAATGTATAGGACAGGGTGAATAGTATAATGATCATTTTCTTGTAAATAAAATATATTATGTAATTATCAATGTTTATGTATTCACAGAAAATATTTTGGAAGAGTAAACAGAACTGTTAACAATTTCTCTACAGTTTGAATATTCTAACCAAGCTCATGTTTAAAATTTATTTTTTAATGTCAACCACAATTACCTACCTGTGGAATTACAGATAATTCTATTTTCATATAGAATTTCAGTTTTAAAAAATAAGCATTCAGTTAATTAAAAAAAAGCAATAATATATAGAATTTCATGAAGTCCATTCATCCTGATCATTGGTTCTTTTTTTTTTTTTGGCTGCGTTGGGGCTTTGTTGCTGCCTGCGGGCTTTCTCTGGTTGCAGCGGGCAGGGGCTACTCTTCATTGTGGTGCGCGGGCTTCTCATTGCGGTGGCTTCTCTTGTTTCGGAGCACAGGCTCTAGGCGTGCGGGCTTCAGTAGTTGTGGCACGTGGGCTTCAGTAGTTGTGGCTCACAGGCTCTAGAGCGCAGGCTCAGTAGTTGTGGCGCACGGGCTTTAGTTGCTCCGCGGCACTTGGGATCTTTCCGGACCAGGGCCCAAACCGGTGTCCCCTGCGTTGGCAGGTGGATTCTTTTTTTTTTTTTTTTTTTGCGGTACACGGGCCTCTCACTGTTGTGGCCTCTCCCATTGCGGAGCACAGGCTCCAGACGCACAGGCTCAGCGGCCATGGCTCACGGGCCTAGGCATTCCGCGGCATGTGGGATCTTCCTGGACCGGGGCACGAACCTGAGTCCCCTGCATCGGCAGGCGGACTCTCAACCACTGCGCCACCAGGGAAGCCCTGGCAGGCGGATTCTTAACCACTGAACCACCAGGGAAGCCCTGATCATTTGTTCTTAATGAATGTGATAAAAGTTGTAGCCCTGAGCTGTCCAATGCAGCAGCCACATGTGGCTATTGAGCACTTAAAATGTCTTGTCCCGATTGTGATGGGCTGCATGTATGGAACACACATCAGATTCTGAAGACTTACTATGAAGAAAACAATGTAAATGATCTCTAAGTAGTAGTTTATATTTATTACATGTTGAAATAATATTGGGGTGTATTGGATAAATAAAAGTAATTTCATCTGTTTCTTTTTTTATTTATTTTATTGAAGTATAGTTGATTTACAGTGTTGTATTAGTTTCTGCTGTACAGCAAAGTGATTCAGTTATACAGTTATATATATAAGTATATACATATATATACTTTTTAATATTCTTTTCCATTATGGTTTATTACAGAATATTGAATATAATTCCCTGTGCTATATACATAGGACCTTGTTGTTTATCCATTCTATATATGATAGGGCATCTGCTACCCCCAAACTCCCAATCCGTCACTCTCCTACCTCCCCTCCCTTTTGGCAACCACAAGTCTGTTCTCTATGTCTGTGAGTCTGTTTCTGTTTCATAGATAAGTTCATTTGTGTCATATTTTAGTTTCCCACCTATTTCTTTTTTACTTCTTAAAATGTGGTTACTGTAAAATTAAATTTTTTTTAAATATGAAAATTATGAATGTCATTAGCATTATACTCATAATATTTTATTATGAATTCTATTATTCTAATATTATTCTATTCTATTGGATAGCACTACTATGAAGTCTCTCCCCATATGCTCAAGGTATTGTTTACAGTTTTGGGGTATTCACATTCCCAAGTCCATCCATGTATCCCAAGTTAGGCACCCCACTCCAGCTACAGATGAGGCTAACCTGCAGAGCTGTATGGTTGACCTGGTCCAGGTTGGGTCATGATAAAAACGTGTTGCCTGAGCTACACTTTAGGGTGATGCTGTCAGTCTTGATTCAGGATCACTGTTATCAACGTTCCTATGGAGCTTGTTGTTTTAGCTGATGAATGGATATTTTAGTGATTTTTCTCACAGAATCTTTATAGAGGACCTTCATAAGGAAGGTGGTATCAACTAGAGTTATGTTTCTACTGACTAATTATTTTGTTACTGTAGTTGCCAATAGTTATTGAGCCTTTCTATACACCATGCACAGTTTCGCGTTCCTTACATCTCTTACCTTCCTTAATCCTCACAGCAACTTGCTGAGGCAGGTGCCACGATTTTCCCCATTGAAAGTTGAGACATTGAGAGTTATTGTTCACAGTGACTGAGCCCATAAAAGGCGTCTCCAGTGCAGAAGCCCAGGTTCCAAATCTCTATACTATCTTTTATGGATGAACCCCATGAACTGTAGATCTGACCAGGTTTTCCTTTTGCTGATGGCTGCTAGGAAGCTAAGAGCGTAAGAAGTACATAGGTATTGCAGTCTTACACCGTCCTCATTCCTGGCTGTATTATATATCCTTACACTCTCATTCTTTTTTATTGACTATATTCTATTACATGGAACTATTATAATTCATGTCACCAGTCCCAATTTATAGACACTGAAGTTGTTTCCAGTCTTTTGCTACTATGAACAACTGGAAGTAACATTGCTGGGTCACACTGTAGGTGATGTCAGTTTTGACTGCAGTGCCAAATGCCCTCCACAGTGTTGCACCAACTTACACTCCCTCAGGAATACTTGAGGACGCCTATTTCCCCATACTGTTGCCATTACAATATGTATCAAACTTATTAATCGTTGTCAATCTGATACGCAAAAAAGCCATCCAGGGCTTCCCTGGTGGTGCAGTGGCTGAGAGTCCGCCTGCCAATGCAGGGGACACGGGTGCGTGCCCCGGTCCGGGAAGATCCCACGTGCCGCGGAGTGGCTGGGCCCGTGAGCCATGGCCGCTGAGCCTGCGCGTCCGGAGCCTGTGCTCCGCAATGGGAGAGGCCACAGCAGTGAGAGGCCCATGTACCGAAAAAAAAAAAAAAAAAAAAACATACAATTTTATGTTGATTTTATTGTAAATGATGTTAAGTATATTTTCCAGTTTTAAGATCCATTTGTATTACATTTTCTATAATCAATCTGTTATATACTTTGTCCATTTTACCATTGGGTTTTTGGATTTATTGACTTGTAGGAGATCTTTATGTATTAGGAAAATTGCTCTTCCGGAAAAGCATGAAAGGAATGAGGAAAGCAGGGTAGGGAAGGGGAAAGACTGGAACAAAGAAGGGCTTATGCTGCTGGCAGTCAGGAAACTTCTGAGAGAGGAAGAGAGTATTCAGCAATGACATGCTACTCAGAGGCCAAATGAGACAAGGACAGAAAAATATCTATCATTTGTAGGGCCATCAACCCGGAGGTCACTGATAATTCAACAAGAGACGTTTCAGTGGAGAGGTAGGCGTGCAAGCCTGCCCCGGAGTGAAGAGTAAGCGAGAGGTAAAGAAGTAGAGACGTTAAGTATAGAGTGCAGACACCACAATGAGAAGCCCACGCACCACAACGAAGAGTAGCCCCCACTCACTGCAACTAGAGAAAGCCCACACACAGCAACGAAGACCCAGTGCAGCCAAAAATAAAATTAAATTTTTAAAAAAATCAGTGAAGTATAGAGTGCAGAGTTGTCTGTCCCCTATTAAGACAAGCTGTCCTGGTGTTGCAGGAAGGAGGACCCCTTCCAGGGCCCAAGAATGGGCTCCTGTCTAACATTTGGAAATGAATTGTTCTAGGAGACACACAGAACACATTATTGGAAAGGGGAGCCCGGCTGGAGAGCAGCAGAGTAAGGGAACCCAGCTCTGCCACATGGCTCAGAGTCTCAGGTTTTATGGTAATGGGGTTAATTTCCGGGTTGTCTCTGGCCAGTCATCTTGCTTAGCCTATATTTGGTCTGACTCAGTGTTCTTCCTGGTAGCACATGCATCTCTCAGCCAAGATGGATTCCAGCGTGAGGGCTTCTGGGAGGTTGGCAGGATGCATCATCTCCTCACTCCTCCCTTTGGCCCCTCCCAAATTCTTCCTGGTTAGTTTTACAAGACATATTATGGGCTGGCGTCCCCTCCCTCCTTTTGGCCCCTCCCAAAAGGAGGGAGGGGTTAATGTTCAGAGGCAGCACCGAGTTCTTTATCAGGACCTCCTGTTATGAGACAACTCATGCAAGTTGTTATCATCATGTCTGGCCAAGGTGGACGGTTTCAGTCAACAGTTCCCTAACACTGGTATCAGTGAGTGGTTGATTGTGAGGATAACTTCTAGGACAAGGTGGGTCACTTCAGCTGAAGGCAATTCTCCAGGGAAGGGGGTAGCTGTGAGCCATCAGCAGCCAGTACTCACAGCAGCTGGGAAAGGATGCTCTGACCTGGTCATGGGGATTGGGTGGACCAACAAAATGATGTCGGCCACAGGAGGTGAAAACGAGTGTTTTATTTTGGACATAGTGTGAAATATTTGAGATATCAAGGGTCAAGCAAGCACCGGGAAAGTCTATAACTGAGAAAAGAGGTCTGTACTGAACGTGTAAGTTTAGTAGTAGTAAGCATATAGATAGTATTTATTAAATTATGCAGATATCTCTGTACTGATATAGAAAAAGCTCTAGCATATACAGTAAAGGGAAAAAAGCAAGAGGCAGAATAGTGTTTGATACTGCCTTTTGTGTATGAAAGGGGAGAAATAAGAATACACACATACACACACACACACACATATACTCACACATACGCATACATTTGCACATACAAAAGGAAACACTGGAAGAACATACAAGGAAGAATACAAAAGGGTTTACCTGAAGGGTAAAGGGTAGGGGTGGATGGGGACAGGAGCAGACATGAAACTTCTTAAAGTATTTTAATATAATTTCCATTGTTATTGCCTAAAATAAATACAATTTTAAAAAATTTTTAAAGGAAAGAAAGCCATGTGGATAGTTGAGATCTTCTATGAAGAAAGAAAGGAAAAGAGAAGAGGTCCCAGATCCAAGGCCTGAAGAAAATCAACGTTTAGAATTTTGATTGTGGAGGAAGGACCAACAAAATGCAAGAAGCAGGTAAGAGGTTAAAGGAGAAAACCAGGGATAAGTGGTGTTAGGATGCCATTCATGGAGGTGGTGGTATGTGAGCCATTGTTACACCATTGAGAGCTTGATATTGGCCGTGATGGGAGTATTTATTTACACTGTGGAAAAAGGAAAATGATACACATCAGGGCTTTTCCCCTTCCTTGGAGCCGGTTTACCAGCACACCACTGCACGGAAGTCAGGACACTTCTGAGAGAGGGAGAGAGTATTCAGCAATGAAATGCTACCCAGAGGCCAAATGAGACAAGGACAGAAAAATATCTATCATTTGTAGGGTCATCCACACGGAGGTCATTGATGATTCAACGAGAGCATTTTCAGTGGAGAGGTGGGTGTGCAAGCCTGCCCTAGAGGGAAGAGTGAGTGAAAGGTAAAGACGTAAAGACACTATGTGTAGGCCACTCTTCCTATCAGTTTTGCTGGACGGGGAAGAGTGAAATCAATAAGTTAGTGATTTGGGATCAAGGAAGGGAAATGTATGCGTTTTAAGGTGAATAATCTTGAAACTAACATGTACACTGATCCGATTACCCCAGGAGAGAGAATGTTGAAGAGAGAGGGAAAAGACTGGTGCATTGCCCTTGAGACAGTATCCCCAGCACACACAGAGGGACTCTCATTTCATAGGAAGGACATTTCTTCCATTTGAGAAGAAGTTTCCAAGCAGCATCTGTGATGGGGCGGTGCCCAGATACATAGGCCCTGCCAGCTCCCTGCCTGTGAAAGTTCATTACCAACACCTTGACATTCTTAAGACAGAGCACGCACATATGCCTTTCTCTGAGACATGTAACCAGTTAGTAAATAAATTTCTGCGTGTCCTCAATATCTCACAGGCAGCCTAAAAACTCAGAATTCCAGCCGTGGAAAGAAGGGAACCTGCTAAAGAGTGTAAATAACCTAGGCAAATGAGTTCTCAAAAGAAGGTTAGAGGTAATTATGTGTCAAGATTTCACTGTCTGCCACTTCTAGATTACAGATGACTTCAACAAAGTGCTAATGTTTGATTAATGCTTTCTAGCTTTTAGTAGCTCAGCTAAAAGCACAGCTTCCAGTGAACAGGTGGTACATTAATTGAAACATAAAAGACAGAGACTGAAAATGCTTAGGATGAGGAGAAAGGCCTTTAGAAGGTGGAAATGGTGATTACCTTAATTGTTTCAAAAAGGCAAGGACTGATCTTTCATTCAGAGGAAGGTGCCCCAGCCACGGTAGCAGTTTTCCACCATCTTCCAACCATTTTGCAGTTGTAGAGACAAGTGCCTTTGATGAATCACATTTGAATGGGGTTCTTGCTATGCTAACTGGGTGTTGATAGAGTTATGTAGTGGAAGTAACAAGGCCTTTGGATAAAACACCTAGTACCTTACCTGATGTGTTGTCTCAGGAGAAGTCTAGCCTCAGCCTTACCTCATGGAGAACTCTGGAGCACGAGTTGTACCACAGTTTGTTCTGCCTGAGGCAAGGGGGCTGGACTTGTATACCACACCCTGTCAGTCAGTCACGGGTTACGGACCACCCTCCCTGGAGGGGCGTCATAACCTCCCTGGCTTCTGTGGGTAAGGACTCTCCCACTGGCTAAGGGCAGGTGCCCAAAGAAAGAGGCAGCTGTGAGCTGCTTTGAGCAGCCAACACCCGCAGCAAATGGAGTGGGGTGGGAGCTCCAGCCTAGAAAAAGAGGATCTGTGTGGGATACCAATAGCATCTGCCTCAGAGGACAAATGGCAGTGGTGATTCCAACCCCAGACCGTCATCCAGGAGCAGACCCAGCAGGGAATGCAAGTTCCCCTGAGCCAAGCCATTTGGATCGCTGTTGGCAGTTCTTGAATGCTCAGTCATGGGATGTCTCGGTAATGAAAATACAGCTGCCAAGCAATACCAATTGATCCACAGACTAGAATTACTGAGATGTTCAGCCCACAAGCTTACTGTTTCTGTTCCCCCATTTAATGGTTGTTAAATATTTTTTTAGGGAACTCCAGGTAGAAAACAACGTATCAAATGCACAATTCTTACGCTAGAAATGCTTGCATTTCACAAAGTTTGATGCCATTAGGAATTGTCCATGTAAGATGATCATGTCCATGATCATGATATGAGCTTAGCTGTCTTTTCGAATTTAAGTCTCACAGGGCAAAACCCTGGTTAGGATGAGTAACATGAGGAAAGGCACAGGGCAATTTGCTAAGTACATGATGTTGTACTGCTGGGAGAGAAAGAAGTATATTGTGGGCTCTGTGTTATCAGTGACCAAAGGTTACTTGAGTAACCCATTCCCCGAGGTTAGCAGATGAGCTTCAGATGAGCAAATAACACAAATCAATACTTGTTTCAACTGCCTATGAATCACAGAGTGAGATTCCCTGCAGATTTCAATGTTCTAATTCTACTTACTACTGAAAATGCTTTCTTAAGCCATGGATCTCATGACCTGAAAGGTCCATTATGAAATTTCTTGTTCCTGGCCAGGTAAGACTAGGACACTGAACGCAGAACCTGAATTCAGAAGTTTGCTCACCTGCGTAGTGGCTGAGTGGTGAAATTTCTGGGCAGGATACAAGTACACTAAAGAAGGAAGCTGGGCCGAGAGTGCCGAGGTTGAATTCAGGTTGAGGAGAGAGAGTGTTTTGTCTTGCGACTGAAAAGAGTACTCTCCGTGAGACAGGAATCAAAGGTTCCAAAGAGAGCAAATGGAGAGAAAGATGACTAGGTGTCTAAAGAAATGACAGCAGTCATCCCGTGGAAGCATTTGGAAGGCAAGTACCGTGTCACTTATTTTTCTTAAAACTGCCCGTCTCTGCACATGGAGGGAACATGCCTAACTAAGATAGAAGTTCTTTGACATATTAGATTTTTCCATTGTCTTCTGAAATGCCTGCTGTTTTTAGTAAGAGCTTACTAAGTACATGTTTAATTAATATTGTGTCATTATTAATGTTCTGTAGGCCAATTAGTTTTAACTTATTCAAATTTAAACAGGAGATATTAACTGGGTACGTGTGTGCAAAGATAGCTTTTTGAGAAATACTATGTTTATAAATCACCTCGAGAAGCCTTTAAGTTTCTGAATTCCCACCCCTTTAATTAAATGATTCAGTGAGGAATTTTGCTTCCTGGCTTCTTTACAGCCCCAAATTTCTCAGAACAGTTTTTCTGTAGGTAAATGTAGCAGTTCTGTGGGTGCTAACCTACTGCTCTTTCCATGTCGATGAAAATAACATGGTGATAACTGTTGTAGCCCAGTAGGAAGCATGAGAATCTCCTGGAGATCTTGGTAAAATACAGATATATAAAAACACCCTAGAGATGATTAGTTATTAGGTCTAGGGTGGAGCTCAAAAATCTCATTCCTAAGAAGTGCTCAGATAGTTCTGATGCAGATGTGTTTCAGTAGACTATTGCCACAATGATATCGCATCACAAACCACTCAGATCTCAGTGGCAGACAACAATAAGCATCAATACTTCTCACTCACACATCCACGGGTAAGCTGGAGTACTTTTTATGTAGGCTCCAAGCTGTTGGTTGGATCCAGATCTGCTGCACGTGTCTCTCATCCTCACTGAACCAGCATCTTACCTGAGGCAGGCTCTTCTCATGGAGAAAAGCAGAAGTATGAGATGGCAAGCACCTGCCAAGCCTCTGCTCACATCTTGTCCCCTTATGTCCTATTGGCCAAAGGAAGTAACCAAAGCAGAAGTCAAGGGAGGAGAAGGATACTTTTTCATGGAATCCTGGTGGAAGAAGTAAATATTTGATGAATGAAAATTTAATTGATTACAAGGTCATACAAAAATTCTGTACATTGAAAAGCACTGGAATCTCTGGAACCATCCAGGAAAGGTGAATGCAAGGCCAACTGTTTGTTTAGTAGGTGATTCAACAAACATTTATGAGTGACAACCAAGTGCCAGCCAGAGAGGTAATTAGTTATTGTGTATCCGTAAGGAGTCTAGTCCAGAGACAGATAAGTACACAGGTAATTACAAGGCAATGTGCCAATTACCATATAAGAGAATTGACAAGATTTATTTTTTTAAAAAATCTAAAACCAACTTGAAAAGCAAAATGTAATATTCTCTGTGAGCCAGCAATTGTGAAGTATCCTTAAAATATGGGAAACACATAGAATCGGATTGTAAGATGAAAGTGAGTCCCAAAGCACTCTCTGGAGAAGACTGCTGCAAGTAATGGAAGCGGCTCCTGGAACGTTCCAGGCTCACAGGTTGTAGAAACAAGGGGAAGAGGAGGCCCAGGATACCATTAGCTTAGCAACCAGCAAAAGTCTCAGGGACGGCGTTGATTGGCCCAGAGGGAGGCACACCATTCCAGTGATATTAGTTGGCCCAGTATAAATCAGAGTCCTACTCCTGAAGGGAGAAGGGGAACTTATTAGCCTCATGAAAAAACAGTATGGGAGGTGGTTTCCCAAGAGAATATCAAAGTACTGGCAAAAGAAATATGTCCTCCATGCTGGAACACTATATGGCTGAAATAGAGAGGTTTATTTATGAATGAATGGAGAGCACACATGTAGGGATGAAGGTGTGAAAGGCCATGGACCATTTAAGACACTTCAAATAGTTTGGTATGATCAGAGTGCTTGGCACAAAAGGAATGGCAGAATATGAGTCTGAAAAGTTGGCAGGAGTCCATTCATATTTGGTGCCAGGGAATTGGATTACTCACTGGGGCACAGAGACGTTAGACAGGTGAAAGCCATGAGAGTTTGCATTTTAGAAAGGTTACTAGTGCAGCCATTTGAAGGATAGAATGGAGGAAAGCAGATGGAGAACTAAATAGCAGCCCCAAAAATCTGTTGTCAGTCAGAGACCAGGTGAGAAAAGATGAATCCTGAAATAAGGGAGGGGCAGTAGAGATAAGGAGCAGATGATGGTTTTTGAGAGATGGGCAGGCCTTATGGACCTATGGAATGTGAGGTGGGTGGGGAGTGTGGGAGAAGGAGGGCTAAGATGACTCCCAGGTGTCTGGATAGGCCACCACAGGGATGATGGTGCCATTCACCAAGAGAGGAGAAATGTGAAAAGAAGTTTTTGGGTGAATGATATAAGCCCTTTTTTTTTTTTTTTTTTGATAAGCATTGGTTTATTCCTAGTTTCTCATTTGTTTCTTTTTTTCTGTATTTTTAAAACTTTTAAATTTTATATTGGAGTATAGTTGATTAACAATGTTGTGTTAGTTTCAGGTGTACAGAAAAGTGATTCAGTTATACATACACATGTATCTATTCTTTTTTCAAATTCTTTTCCCATTTAGGTTGTTACAGAACATTGAGCAGAGTTCCCTATGATTTACGGTAGGTCCTTGTTGGCCATCTGCTCTAAATATAGTAGTGTGTATATGAATAAGCCCATCTTTAGACACCCTGATTTCGAGGGTACCGTGGAGCATGCAGGTAAAGATAGCCCACAGAAAACCTGGGGTCTGGACCGAAGTCTCACTTTTCTTCTGCCCAGGGAGAGCGTTCCATATTTCATTAAACATTTCTAAAAGGAACCAGTCCTCATACAACAGAGTGTTTAGTGCTTACTAACTTAACAAAGGAGGGACAGCCCAGCAGACATGGTTTTGTCCCAGGGTCTAGGATTTCAACTCACCCAGCTCTCTCTAATAAATGTTACCCTCTTGCTTCATTAACCAGAATAACATTAGTTATGAAATTTGTTACAAGGAAAGAGACTGAAATACGTACCCCTGGAGAGTTAGAAATATTAAGGTACACAGAAAGGTGTTTGGAGACATAGGCTGCCTTCAATTTAAAGGGCTTATCTGGCCAAGGGTTGCTGGGGGAGAGACAAAGGAACTCACAGGCCCTGAGTTGAGGTTCCCCTCTGGCCGGAACCTCAGCTCTCTCGGCTCTGAAATCCAGAGCATCTATTTCTCTCACTGGCTTGTGCAACCTTCTTCTTCATCTGTTTCAAGGCTCAGAGTTGGCCGTAGTGATAAATAGTAAGAATTGGGACTAATGGCCATAAACATTGATGGAAAATGACGTTCTAATTCCCTGGGGAACTCAATTCTGCATCTGCTTCAGTTCAGGAAGCAAAGGAGTACAAAAGAGGCTCTCACCCCAGATTCTTTTTCCCCACTCTGAAAAGGTGAAGCCTGGGTTGAGGGGAACTGTCCTCTCCCACGACAAAAGCTGAAAACTTAAACCCACCTTGTGCCTAACCACCAGTCTTTCTGGAAAACGTTCCCCTCTTTGTCTCTTTGTATTTCCCAGCTATTGGAACTGGAGTGCTCAAAGAAGTACCTGACCTTGTTTGTCAGATGAGAAACAGAAAATGCTGACCCGGAATTCTTTGATTTTCTCCCGCTGCTAACCTAGCAGTACTGCATAATCTCAGACACTTCAGCAGCCTAGGCAGGCTGGGGGTATAGAATAATGAGTGCATATAGCTCCTTGACCAGAGCCTTCTCTTCCCTCTGGAGGGACGGAGGCCTTTAGCAAGGAGTAAGCACAAAAGGGAGTGATATGCAGGCGTGGCCAGGATAAAGGCCAGTTTCAGCCAATACTGTTTGACTTGCTAGTTACTGTTTCTACTCAGAATGGCTTTTCTGCTCTGTTGTGTTATCTTCCTGTCACTAATTTTGTCGGAGGAAGAAAGTGAGCCCACAAGGGCAGAGGCAGTATCTCATTCATTTCCAGAACTTAACACAGAACCTAGATTTAAAGAGGCAGAGATTGTGGGGAGGACATCTTTTGCAAATTTGAAAGCTTTTACTTTCAATTTGCAGAAGAGAAATACCGGTTTGAAGATGTTAAGAGACTGGTTGAAAACAGAAAGCTAATCAACAGCAGTGTCTCAACTGGGCACCTTTGTAGATAAGCAACAGAATACAACTCTGGCATATTTAACCAAGAATATCATTTATTAGAGGGATATAGAGAGGATGGAAATCTAGAAACCCAAGTCAGAAAAAACTCCCATCCTAATAGGAGTTAGGACAGATACAAAGAGATCAGGGATTTCTCAACCATCTCACTTAGGAGTCAGTTTATGCCAACATTATTTACCATCTTTGCCATCACTCTGCTTAAGATGGTCCATGTCCTAACAGAAAGTTTTGTTATAAAGCAGAAACTAACACACCATTGTAAAGCAATTATACTCCAATAAAGATGTTAAAAAAAAAAAAAAGGAAGTTTTGGATTGGCCAAGCTCACTTCCACATGTCCACCACTTGGAGAGGGGTGGGCAAGACACTATCTCCAAGACTTAGAGTCCCATCAAGTCAACATACAGTGGGGAAAGGAAATTTCCCCCAAAGAAAACGGGGTGTTGTTAGAAAGAGAGAACGGGTGCTGAGTGGCTACCAAATTTAAATGTCCACCAGGTCATGAACATTTGAGACCAAAGTTTGCATTCTTTCTTTCCCTAGACCAGCATGGTATAAGCAGAGGTTCTCAACCAGTGGTGATTCTATCCTACTAACCCCAGAGACATTTGACAATGTCTAAAGACTTTTTTGTTTGTTGGGAAGAAGTGTTATTGGAATTTAGTGGACAGCAGCCAGAGATGCTGTTGATAATCCCGCAGTGCACAGGACAGCCCTCCACAGAAAGGAAGTACCCAGCCCACAGTGTCAGCAGTGCCACGTTGGAGAAACTCTGGTATAAGCAAAGACAGGGAACTGAGATAATACACTGCGTGTTTAAGAAAATTCAATCATTTAATTTGGTGAGAGTATGGATTACATATAGAAAAGTTGGAGGTGGGGGGAAACTTAAAAACAGAAAGTTTCAGACCAGATTTTGTGGGGTCTCAAATCACAGGCTAAGTTGTCTAGACTATGTTTAATAGGACTGGGTGCTTTGTAGCCCCAAATTATATCTTAATTGCCTGGGCCTGGCAGATGTCTCTATTTACTGTGGAGTTTATCTCTAGGAGACATTTGGAGCACAGGACTGAATGCCATGAGACTGTCAATGACAAGACCCCATCGGTGTGCCCTTGTCCTGGGCAAACTCTCAGGGTCCGTCCCAAGAGTTTTGCTTCTCTGTGCTTCTTGCATCTCTCCAGTATATGATTTTGGAAAGGTCATTGCTTCTTAGTGTAGATGTTCCTGCTAAGAGATTAACACTATTATCAACATTCTTTCAAGTAATGTAGCTACCAAATGATCTTTATTCTTTCAGAACAAGCTGTTTTTAAAATAAACATATTCCACTGGTTCCCATTTTTTTTCACACCTCTGAAATCAGGATGTACTTACAATCAATAGTATGTCCCACTTTAATCAGTAGCACTTTTTTCTTTGGGATATATACCATTATGGAGCTTAAAAGCAATGGCACTTTAAATTCAACGAAATATAATATATTTATTTTCCTCTCATTTGTCACTGGTTAAATTTTATTCATACACATTTTAAAGGACTGGTTGTTGGGAGTGTATGGGGGTATTAGGGTCGAACTCTGGCAGAATGCTAAGAAATATACAGAATATTTTGATGGAACTGGCCCTTCTCTGTCATCATTATTTTATAATTAGAAATACGGCTCTTATGTTGAACAGAAGAGGTTTTGTAACATGCAGCCATCTCCCCAGTGGGAACATCCAGGGCCTGCCCCCAGTGAAATGTTTCATCTGTGTTTCAAAGCCTTTAAAGAGTATGTGAAAGAAACGTTCATTCAGGTCAAATTGCATTGGCATATGCTTTGGGGCTGTTCTTATTTTATACAGACTTCCTTGGTCCATCATTAGATAATTGTATTTGTACAAAGGAAATGGAGTAAAATTTCCTTCTGCATCCTTTCTCTGTTTCTCATCTTTATCCTCTAAGAGGTCTTCCGCCATTCCTTTGTCATCCCCATACATCAGGAAGATGAATATGTAATGACATCCACCCTCCTGCAATGTTATCAGCCTAAAAAGCAAAGGCTTGAAATAAGACTAAAGAAGAACTGGAAATGGCTTAAGCAACTGTGAATTTCCAGGAAATATTTATGAGCTGATTTAAATACTAATGAGCTGGTAATCTGACAGCAGCAGCAAGAAGACGAAGATACAGGAGCGCAAAGTCTCAGCTGAGCCGTGGGCTGTCTCCTATCTACAAAAGCTGTATAGTAGAATGGCCACATTTTAAGCCTCATGCTAAACAGACATTTCTAAATCCTGTTAAGTGAGAAATTGACATTTTCCCACTAATTTCAATTTTTTATTTCTGCCATCCTACTTACCAGTGAATTTGAATCCCATCTTTAAAAAGGTATCTGGGGCCTGAATGTAAATATCACTTCATCTAAACCTTTTATCTCAGTGACTACTATATTAGGAAAGACGCTTTCGATTTCCTTTTCTGTCCACTTGAAGAATCTGCCAAATAGCCTCTCCTTGCATGTTCCGATGCAGCAGCGTGAACGACGTCTCCAGAGTGTAGTAAGAGGTAATTTATCCAAAAATGTCTCCTGTCCCAGCCTGACTGCAGAAAATACTTCACTTGCCTATGGGTTAGAAAAGATAAAAACACTTGCTATTATAATAAAGTAAATTTAACTTCCAAAGAGCTTTTTACATATATTGCCTTGGGCCTGACAATCTGCTGACTTGATCCAAAATAAACAACTGGCTCTTGCATTTCTAAATCATAATTCAAAGTTCCACACACAGAATTGCTGTTACGGCTCATTCAGTGGGGATTTGGGGGTGGGGGATAGAGGGTGCAGGGGGCATTTTTCCTAACATGAAGATGCTAAGGCAAGGAGAAAAATAGGAGGGGCATACCAGAGAGTCTCTGGAAAACGAGTCATCTTTAGAATTGGGGGGCTGTAAATCCCAAAAGTTAGACAGCAGAGAATCGGGCCACATCATCTAGAAACCTTGCACACGTTGTGCTGCCCCAGGGACATGGTGGCTAGAGGGCCTGGGACTAGAACAACATCAGTGAGATACTCACCTCAGGTGCAAAAATTAAGGCAGCACAAAAAAAAACCCTCAATAATCAAGAAAAATACTATTTTTATGCAATATTTTTAAAACTCAAAATTAATGCAAAAATAAATAATGAACAAAAGAGCACAATTTTAAATAAAAACAGGATTCAACAATGCCATGCTAAGCCATGTTGGAGCCTGAGGCAAAAGGAATAAGATACACCCCTATATAAATGGTTTAATGTTTTTTCAAATTTTTTTTCAGAAATTGATTGTGACTATATTACCGATAATTTGCTCTATTAAATACAGGAAAGTGAAATTATAAAAAATTCTGCTTGGAGTATAAATCGCATGTTTAAACTTAAAATAATGTTGTGAATTTTTATACACCTGCTTGAACGTTCTGGTCAGAACTCTGCTGTGGCAGCGCTGCACAGAGCTGGCCCAGGAGACATGTTAAATACGTTAATATGCGAGGCTGAGTAACCAACCTGAAGACAATGTTAAGAACTCTTGTCAAAGGTGCTTTGTATTTGTGTGACTGGATTTCACGATATGTGCAACACTTGTGGACCACTGTATTAGGATGCTACAATTAACAGACAACGCACTGCTGATTACTTGACAATGAAGAAAATTTATTTTCATCTAACAGGAAGTCCAAAGGAAGAATGGCTGCAAAGTGGTGAATTCAATAGCTCAGTGACACCAACCAGGATTCAGGTTCTTTTCATCGTTCTGCTCTGCCAAAAATAGCAGTCGGCTTTACCTTTGGCTGGCTCATCTCACACATAGAAAGTGGCTGTCTTAGTTCCTAGAGCCCCATGTAAATCTGACAATGCCTTACAAAATGGAAGAAGTACTGTTTTTTCCCTTTTTGGTCTCATTTTAAGACAGAAGAAAACTTTCTTAGAGGCCTTCCTGCAGAACTTTCCCACATCTCATTGGCCAGAAAGAGGTCACAGCCACCATTGAGACTAGTCCCTGAGAAGAGGAATGGCAGGCTTATGTTAAGGAAGATTTACCCTAAGTCACGTCATGGAGGGCTAGTCACCCAAGCAAAGTTAGGGTTCTGTAACAAGGAAAATGGAGGAGATAGCGATCAACTGGGCAGCCAGCAGTGTCTGCTACAAATACCAATTATGAGTGGTCAGACATTGGGTAGAAAATACATCACAAAACTTTGTATCAGGCAAATCATTCATCATTACAGGAAATGACCATGATGTCATGTAAGACAAACTGCAGAAATCTTTAATGAAACTACATAGTTAGATCCATACCTCCTAGCTGGCAGCAGGAGAAATTCCAAGTAGATCATAGAATTAAATGTGAAAACTTCACTACTATTAAATGAACACATTGGAGAACTCTATTATAATCTTGGAGTAGGAGAAGGCTTTCTAATTATGACTTAAAATCAAGAAGCTGTAAAGGGAGGAAAAAAAATTCAGCACGGAATGAAAACACCAGAAATAAAGCCAAAAGATAACTGATTAACTGAGGGGTGGGGATTGTAACTCATATCTTAGACAACAAACTAATCTCCCTATTGCATCAGAGCTCCTAGAAATCAATAAGGAAAAAAAGTCATCAACATATAGAATAACATAGAATGATAGGCAAAGGAGGTAAACATCTAATTCACTAGGAAAAAACCCCAAAAATGTTCCTTACACATATGAAAAGTTGTTCATCTTATTGATATTAGGAAAAATGAAAATAAAAACTATCCTGAGATGCCATTTTTCAGTTATCTGATCAGCAAAAGTGTGGTAACACTCTACTGACAAGGTTGTAGGAAAAGAAAGAGCCTGGGAGAGTAAAAATTGGCATAACTCCTATGCAGGACAATTTGACAGTATTTGTTAAACACCTATACCCTTTAATCCAACAATTATGTTTCTGAGAATATATCTATGGATCCTACAGATTACACATTCTACAGATCTGTTTGTTTACCTGCAAAAAGATTTCTCAGGACTAATATTTAACTGGAACACATAAAGCCCAACTGGCTTTATGGAACACGTAAGGCCCAACTGGTTAATTCATGGCCAGTATCTATCCTAAAAGGTTGATGTCCTGGATGTACTGAAATTTGAAATTTTAAAATATTATCCCTTTGGGTACGAAGAAGTCTATTGTTTTGTAGAAAAGTACTGGAGACAATCCAAACAGCCAACGAAAGTGGACTAATTAAATAAGCTTTGATGACCCATACAATGGAATATTATGCACCTGCACAAAAGAATGAATGCATATCTGTAGGTAGTGATATGGAAAGTTCTCCCAAACCTGAAGTTAAAAAAAAAAAAAGCAAGGTGCTGATCAGTATGTATAATACTCCAACTTTTGTATGAAAAAGAAAAAAATAGCTATCATAATATATCAAAAAGATGCATAGTTACATTTGCTTATAAAAATATAAAGAAACTCTGAAGGAAACACTAGAAAAATAACAGTGGTTACCTGTATTGAGGGGATGGCAAACTGGGAGGATGAAAGACAAGGATAAGAGGAAAATTTTTCACTAAAAATCATTTATTTTTCTTTTGATTTTGAACTATGTTAATATATTTATTCAAAAGTTCAAATAAAATTTATTAAAAATCTGTAATTGTTTACTGTTGCCTACAGTTCCAGTTCCAAATCTTTAACTTGGGATTCAAGACAAATCATAAATTAGCTTGAATCAACATTTCCATGGCGAATTCCTACCAATTTCTCCTCACCTCTACCCTCAACCCCTGCCATCCACATACACACAAAACTGCCTTTCCTGGATCCTCTCCCTAAAGATAATCACTGTTAACAGTTTTCACTTCAGAAAAAAATATAATATGCATATGCCTACATTTATATTAGCCACATAACATTTTTGGAAAATTTTACACCTGTGATCATGTTTTTATTTATTACATGTTTTAAAGATTTTTCTGTATCATGAATTTTTTTTCCATTTATTTATCTATTTTGTAACCTTTATGTATCGATACATATGGCTTTTTTTAATGGTTAGATAACATTACATCACATGGATACATCATAACTTAGTTATTTTCCTTGCACATTTAGGTTGTTTCAATTATAGTTGTTTGTACAAGCTATGCTGCAATAAATATCTTGGCATATTTTTGCCATAATATCAAAGTATAATTGTTAGGCAAGTGTTATGTGCATTTAAAAGTTTGATTGATAGTGTCAAGTTGCCTTCACAAAGGTTATATCAGGGTTATATCAAAGATTATGCTTTCAAAATATGAAAATACTCCTTCTTTCCTCACTCTCTCACCAATATTATTTTGAAACTTCTAAAAGTTGCCTGATAAGCAAAAAGTATTCTTTTTATGCTTAATCAGCATTTCCTTAATTATGAGAATGAGCATGTTTTTATATGTATATAGGAATTTGTATTTCTTTTTCTGTGAACTGTCTATTCTACTTTCATGGAGTCAAATGAAGCCATTTCTTCTCTTATGACTCCAGGATTTAGAGCTTTGTTTAGAAAGACTTCTCCACTTCCACATCTCTCTCTCACACACACATAGAAATTCTCCTATATTTTCTTTAGTCTCTCGTATGTCTTTAAATGTTTAGATCTTTAATCCATCCAGACTTGACACGAGTGAGAGAGAGGTAGTATATCCTAAAATGAAACATTGTAACTTAATTTCTTTCCAAATGTCCCAATACAACCTCCTGTACAATCTATACCTT
Organism: Delphinus delphis; assembly: GCF_949987515.2. Classification (NCBI taxonomy): domain Eukaryota; kingdom Metazoa; phylum Chordata; class Mammalia; order Artiodactyla; family Delphinidae; genus Delphinus; species Delphinus delphis. Next base: position 81,452,186 of record NC_082685.1, read on the forward strand.
CATTGATTTTAATTACAATATTTATTATATACTCAATTCCCATAGGCATTAGGTCTTGTCTATTCTGTTCTATTAATCTGAATATCTCTTCTCACCTAATACCACAACATTTAAGTTACTGTAGCTTTATAGCATGTTTTTCATCTGATAAGGCTGGTCCCCACCACATAAGTCTTTCCTTTTTTTTTTCCCCAAAAGAGTCTCAGCTATTTCAGCACATTTAATCTTCCAGATGAACTTACAGGTTAATTTGAGGGAAATAATATTTTTATAATATTGAGTCTTTCTGACTGTAAGTCCAGTGCTCAAAATGTCACATGAAATCATGAGATAATTACTTAGCGAATCTGAGACCAGATGCTTATGGACATTTCTGACCAGATTAGTTGTGTGAGTCATATGAATCTATGGCATAATTGTGCAATTCTCCTCTTTCTTGTGTAGACCCATGAGAATGACACGGGTATCAGGAAAACCAGGCCCAGAGCAAAAAAATAAACAGTCCCTGCATATCCTTCAGGAATTTTTTAATAGAAAAAGTAATCATTCACATCCTGTCTACAGTGAGAGTGGAGCTCCAGTCACAGTCAATTCTGCTGCTCATGTGTGCTGGAGGCTGCGTGCATCTTGGGTATAGAATTCCTGGCTTGTGGCCATAACCAATACAAGAATAAATGCCATTTAATTCCCCCCAGCTGTTCCTGGGGCCCTCCGTGGGTGGGTCTGCTGAGGGGTGTTTCATTCGATTCACAGGAAAAAACGTGCCCCTCAGTTGCTTTCACAGAGCCAGATTTACTAAGACTTTCCATACACACTACTGTGGGGGGAGGCCATGAAGACTGCTCACAGCACTGACCGACCAGCCCAAGGTGTTCTGCAGGGGCTCTGACGGTTTGCTGCAATGCTCTAAACTTGCACTTCATTTCACACTGAAAAACCAGTGCTTTGTGTTCAGTGTAAGATCTTCCCAATGTGTGAGGTTAAGGAGACATCTTTACCTATCTAAATAAATGAAGCATTGGACATGATTAAATAGAAATTACACTTTACATAGTATTAAAGGTGACATCCATCTATGTAAATTAGTGTAACAGAAGAGAATGTAATGTTCCTAATCCAAAAATATAGATCTTCTTTGCTTGACATAGGCTACTAAGTTGATATTTTGTAGTTGTGTGTTTAGGTGCCACTAAAGTAATTTTAGTTTCTGCAAAGAGTAGTCATTTCCCAATTCATATCAGATAGTTCCAGTGCTGTAGTTCAAAAAGATACTTCTTCCCTTGAAAAACAAAGGCAAGGGACCCTGTATGGTTTGCTCTTTTGTTGTTTTATTTTGTTTTGATACATCTCAAGACTATGATAGAAGGTTTAGGAATTGTGCACCATGTTCAAGGTTATACCAAGAGAGGCTAATGGGGCCAAAACCATGTGACATAGTAGGGTTGGAGGTTCTTTGGGGCTGAAATATGGCTGAATGAGCTTCGAACAGCCCCAAACCAAGGGTTCCCTCCATTTTTGCCTCTGGTAGGCAGAAACTATATGCGGACTAGACGGACAGAGAAAGAATCCTTAATGAGAACACACTTAATACAAGGTACATATTTAATCATAGTTAATCTGCACCAGACCCTGCTTTGATAACTAAGCCTCACTATTTAGGTTAGCTGTATGCATTTTAACTCATTCAACAAACTCAGTTCCAACATGGGAGATCCGTAGGCTAGCCAACCCATGTTTTAGGAAAGGAAACGTATTCACTGAGCGCCTACTGTGTTTCAGACCTTTGTTAAATAAGACTGCTGTTCACAGTTCCTAGCCCACCATATTAGCTTTTCAGTATTTCAAATTTTTATTGTTACATATTTTTAAGTATTCAATTAAGAAATACATTGCATAGTCTATAATACTTAGAGAAAAGAAAGTTGGAAATTTCCCCAAAGGAGACGTTTTAAATACAAAAAAGAATATCTTCTGAGATCTACATGCTGCAATCGAAAGGGTTTTAGAATGTTTCTCAAGCCCTACAGTGCAGCACATCATAAGAGGGGATCTTCCTTCCAAGGGACATATTTCAAATAGCAAATAACAAGGTGCGGTGCTGGGGAGAGACTGGCTTGGATATGGTTGACTCGGATGTGGTTGATTGAGTGCTGCTCACCATGCATTCAATCTCATTCTCTGTGCTTCCCCACAGCAGAGGCTGGAAAACTGAAATCTACATTTTCCAGACTCTCCTGATGCCAGAGTTCTAGATGCCTCGTGGGCTCTGGTGACTGGATGCACTTTGATTTGATTTGAAGTTTGGGAGTGAGACTGAGAGCCTCTTCCTGTGACTTTCTGCTGACAAACAAGGTCTCAGTGTGTCAAGAAGCAGGTGGTGGCTGGACTCAGACTTCGAATTTCTGGACTCCAGCTTTAAGGGGCTGGAGAGGAAGTTGTGTTCACTATGGCAGTGCTTCCTGGTCGCTAGAGCCCCACTACAGCAGTGTGTTCTTAAACGCAGTATTGCAGTGGCTGCCGCTGATCCCTGCTCCTCCAGCCCTTCCAATGGTTTTAGAATTATCTAACGCCCTGTATAAAATTTGTTTCTACTTCAAATACCCAGAGTTTTCTGTTTCCTTCACTAAACCCTGACTGATGCAGGAACTCCTTAAAAGTGTCCCGAGGTCTTCTGAATTTAAATTTATACCCCTAGTAATGAAGTATCAGCAAGAAGGACATAAATAAGAGTTCAGTATATTTAAATCACTTACTTATGAGCAGTCTAGTTCTAGAACAATGAGAAGGTGTAACAAAGTACCTTCCTTTTATTGTGCATTTACAGTCATTACTCCATTTAATCCTTACAGAAACTCCATTTTACAAAAGAAAAACCAAAGGTTTAGAGACCTTAAGAAACTTTTGTTCCGCAACGTTGTGGTATACAGAATAATGTCCTGCAACCCTCCCCCAAAGGTATCCACCTCCTAATCCCTAGAACCTGTGAATATATCACCTTACACAGCAAAAGAGCTTTGTAGATGTGATTAAGTTATGGATATTGAGATAGGGAGATGAGCCTGACTCATCCAGATGGGTTCAAGGTAATCACAGGAGCCTTGGTAAGAGAGAGGCAGGACGGCCAAAGGGGGAGAAGGAGACGGGATAACCAAAGAGAGAGACCTGAAGGTGTCATGCTGCTGGCTTTAAAGATGGAGGATGGAGCCATGAGCCGAATGCAGGAGGCCTCCAGAGGTTGGGAAAACAGGGAAACAGATTCCGCCCTGGAGTCTCCAAAAGGAATGCAGCCCTGCTGACCCACTTTAGATTTCTGACCTCTAGCACTGTAAGAGAATAAATTCTCTGGTTTTAAGCCGCTAAGTTGGCGGTGATTTGTTACAGCAGCAACAGGAAACTAGTACAAACATTTAATAAATAATTATTGAGATCCTATCATTCAGTGCTGGGGTGGTTGTAACAAAACTAAGTACCTGTACTAATATTCCAGCTTGCATTCTTGCCTGGAGTTTAGCGGAAGCAGGACCCAAGCCCAGGCCTGTCCATCTTGCGAGCCAGTGCTCTTAACACTGTACTCTGCCACCCTCACCATACCAAGTTCAAAGCAGGTGCCCAAGCCTGTGCCCTCTTTTAGTCTAAAGGGATCTCATGAGTTTTATTCCTAATTGGATTTTGATAAGTTGACACAAAACATCTTTTCTCATTTGTAGGGACCCGGATGATTCTCTTCCTTCTGAGAGGGCCACTGTGGTATTTTCTGCAAAGAAGGTTTCCCCTCCCCCCACCAAGTACATTTCTAGACCTCTGTTTCTCAAGTCTTTTTCTGCATAGGGGGTGCTTGTTAAAATGTCCAGCTTTTAGAGTTCTAATTCCATACATCTGTGTGGAGCCTGAGGATGTGCACTTTTACAGTGAAGGTGATTCTGAGGCACATCAGGGACCTCACCTGTGAAATACTGTTTTCTGTAAAATTATAGAAGAGCCTTACTTTCTGAATCCTTAGAGACATGGCTTCCAACATTCCAATCGCCTTAGTTCTTCTAGCAGGGTTTCCAGCTGACATTCTTTTCTTGATAACACATGTTTTGCAATGGCATTGGAAAATAACGGAATCCCTCACTGACTAATAATATGGGTGGTATTGTTTTGTTTCTTTGTGGTACAGTAATGCTACTAGAGTTCTCTCTCTTTTTGATATTATTATAATATTATTAATATTTAATATTACTACTACTAAAAAGTCATGTTGAAATAGTCAGTGCATTTCAACATTCTCAGACATACTCCAGTAGGATTGGATTTTTTTTAATGCCATTTAAATTCAGTTGCAGATTGTTTCACTGAAATTGCCACTTACTGGTCTGTGGTTTAAAAATTCCTTCTAAGTGAGAGCTCAGAAGCCAACTTCACTTCACTGAAAACTACAGATTATACTGGCTTCCTTTCGATATTTACAATATTTCACTGAACCAGAGAATTTTATTGCTGCAACTAGCACCAGTTATCCAACCCGGCCCCACCATTTTGCAAATGAGGTTTAAAGGAGGGAAGTGACTTGCCTAAAGTTATACAAGTAGTTAAGGGACAGAAGTGAGATTAGCAACTGCTTTCCTGATTCCTGGTCTATTCAGAAGCTCAGTCACTATAATTTTATTTCTAAATCCTCTTATGGTACATTGATTACTTCCAGTGTAACTTAATTTTTTATAGTGGATAATCTGGAGAAGATAAATTTAAAATGCTCATATTTTTGTTTTGCTATTATTTTCTTTGAAGAGATAAATTCAAGACCTCTTCCACGTGGACCCCAATGTCTTTTTCCCCTAGGTATTCATTATTTAAAATAGGATCATTAAGGACTTAGAAAATTTTTTGTGGATCTCTACTGTTAGCTTTGTCTTGATAACTCTCCCATTCAAATAAAAACAATGTCTAGGGAGTCTGAGTGAGGCCTGGAGCACACCAACCTCACTCCGTTTAATGCACCATTAAGCCCGTCATATCCAGCCCTACCCCCCAAATCCTCTCTGCCTTAGCAACAATGAAATGGGTTTCATACAATTGACTCAAGTGAAGTTCTTTGAACAGTTGTCAGGGTGGGAAACTCAACACCCCAGAAGAGTGATAACAGAGGTGGTAGCATAACAGCTGGGGGCATTGTACTGCCAGCCACAAGCTGAAATAATGTGGGCCTAACTCTCAAGTTACCATTACTCTGATTTGGATCCAGGAGCAAAAAGCCTAGAACAGTGAATACCTGATTCAGTGTGAAACTCAGAGATACCCAATCCCCGGTCTCATCAGTATAACAAATTGACCCCTGAAGTCTTCCTATTTGCTAATTCTTCTGGCCTAAATGCCTTCCCTGCCGCCCCACCCACCCACCCCCACCCCCCGCCAGTGGAAAAGCAAGGGGAAGACAGTGCTGACAGGCAGGGCATTGGATTATACCCAGCAACTGGCTATCAAATGGTAGAGGGAGCCCTCTTTCTATCAAAAGAGGAAGAAGAGAGGTGGGGAGGGGCACAGGGCACAGGGCAGCTACTACTGCTCCGACCTTACCTCTGTCCTGTTGAAGTCACGTTTCTAAAACAGCCATGCAGGACTTCCTGTCTCAGCTCCGACATGTAAAAAGCCATACTCAGAGATTATCTTGACGTGAAGCAGAGCAGGAAATTGAAGTGGGACAGGGAGTTCTCGTTGTGTCTCTTGGCAGCAGGGCTGACAACAGTCAGAGGTGGAGGTAGTAATTTTGTGGGAGAGGCTTAAGATAAGTGTTGTGTGTTTTCACGTGTCTTTTACAGATTTTCAGTTCAGGCATGAGAAACATTGGGTTGGCGCTTCCATTTATTGTTGTCTTGAATTCCAGCCCATCTGGGACAAAGTAGTCTTGTTTGGTTACATCCCACTGGAAAATTAGTTCAATGTCTTTTTCTTCCTCCAGGACACAGATTTTCTTTGTAACAATTCATTCATTCACTTGTTTATTCTTTCAACAAACAATTATTTCTATGTATGATACTTGCTAGGTTCTTGGGATATAGGGGTGATTATAGCTGCCTTCATAAAGCTTAAGGTCTTGTGAGGGAAGCATACAATCAAATAAGTCATGACAATAAAGTGTACTAAGGGTTACAGTAAGGGACGTGAAGGGATGAGTAGCTGAAACAACAATCTTGCCTACGTCCTCATCTAAAAACTGGGCATGATAAAAAGAATATCTACCTTTGGGGCAGGCATGAGAACCAGATGAGATGATGTGGTTAAAGTCTCTGTTAAATGGAATGACTCTTAGTTATACTTCCTAGTCACATCCTCTGTTGAAATCATTTAAATGCTGCCAAGAAAGATTTGTAACAACACTTCTCTTGTTTTAAGAGCCCAGGCTCTGTTTCCATAAGATACAAGAAGCTAGCCTGGCGTCATCCACCAAGTGCTAAACAAAGACTTATACCAGCCTCCGTGGATGAGTTACTCCCCGTGAAATCCCTACCCCACTAGGTGTCCATGTTCCAGAGCAGACTGCATGGACAAAGGCAGGAGCCAGCCAAGTGCAAGGCACAGAAGGATGATGTCCTTCAGGTCTGAGTTCACCATGGACCTGCCCGACCCACCTCTACTCTCCTGGCTTCCTGCCTTTCACTCAACACTTCTCACAGTTGTATTCATCTATTTATGGGATCATGTTGATCCATCTCTCTCTTCCCTGGTAGATGGTGTGCTCTACTAGGACAGAGCCCAGGGCTCTTTTGCTTCCCACTGTATATGCCCCAGCCTCTAGCCCTAGAAGAGTGAATAGTGCTGCTTGATAGATAGTGCCTGAATGAATGACAGAATGCATGGTACTTACTTTGACTTATTCCTTTAGGAAAGTATCACTTTCTATCTGAACGTTGGTTTCCACTTGACATTTCTCGATAATGAAATCCCTACAAGACTCTTCCTGGAAGATGCTACAGGCAGGATGAGGCAATGACCCAAAGTGAAAGCTCAGGTTGAAAGGGGTCAGGACAGTCACCCAGGGTGCCTTTCAAGTGCCTACAGCAGGAAATTCTAGAAAGAGTCTCACAGCCACCTCCAGCTGGGAAACATTTCCAGAAACGAGGGAAACACATCCTTTTGAAAACAAGGTATTTAATGCCCTTTCGTGTTTGGAGAGGAGCTGGGCTCAGCACCCTGCTGTGAGGAGATTTCTTCCTCAGGGGGTCTTGCCTGAGCTCTCAGTGTGTCCTGCAAGGAAATAGTAAACATACACCCTCAGCTTCTGGTGTCTATTTTTATGCCCTGGTTGTGTGTAGGGGGAAAGGAGAATACGTTTTGAGTATGTGTGTTTTTCCCCCTGGTGCCTGGTGACTCCCACGAAGGCTGTAAATCCCAAAATCCAAACACAAGAAGCCTATGTCAGGAGGCAATGACCCACCACTTTGGACTCCATTCAACATCTACATGAAGAATGTCCTTGGCAAAGAGCAGTTACAGCATAATAGTGGTAAAAATAACAATCATTCTCTCAATTTTCAACTAAATATAACTCCTAATGGCTAAAGTTCTATAAACTAATCAATTTTTTTTGTCCCAACCAACAGTTTGAAAATAAATGTTACCTCGGATATACAAATTCGTTATTACCTATGACATAAGATATTACGGATTGCTGTATAATTCGTTGTTTTACATCATTATCTTAGAATTTCGAGTGTTCTAAGCTTTCCTATATAGAGTGAAGGGAGACTAGAAGAAATAGGATTTACTGTATGCATTGCAAAAGATAATGCCAGAGTCTATAGTTAATTTAAAGAGAGAATGAATTTAATAAACAGTGGAGAATATTGGAGCCTTGAGTTCAGGTAAACCTTCTGGAGGTAAACCAAATGCTGAAGGGAAATTGAGGTTAGCTAACTGGCTCCCATGTGTTTTTGCAAAGCTCAGGGAGTGACAGCAGCATCACTGACAAATGAGTGCTTCAATAGACAGTTGCCCGATGAGAACCTGTTACTAAAGAGGAAGCGAAGTGATTTAGGAGGCACACTGCAGGGAAAGGGGCACTGAACCAGGAGAAATAAAGTTAAAATTAGAGCAGATTGGGGAGAGTTGAAAGGCAAAAGATCATACCGATTATGGTTCCCTTTCTAAGCTCCTCTAATGAAAACTGAAGATGACTATCATGTCTGCAAGATTTATTCATTCAAGAATATCAGAATCAACTCTACCTTTCCCCTGACACGGGCAATGTATTAAACCTCTGCCCTACACATTTCAACCAGGAGATAGACTAGGCTAGGTCCCCTATTATACCATTTTGAGCCTCAAGATGTTTTCCTTCGTAGCACTAAATAGGGGCTGTCATGTGAAATCTACATATGTGGTTATTTGACGGTCACTTTCCCCCATTAAACTACAAGTTCCTCAATGACAAAATTTTTTTTAAAATTTTTTTGCTAACCATTGGTTCCTAGTGTCTGGCACATTGCCTAACACATCGAAGACATCTATTAACTGAATGAATGAACAAATGAATGAATAAAACCTACTTTTCCTTCCCCTTTTCTCTTTTTCATCTTCCTTTCCTACTTAGTGTTTCCTGTTTTTCTTCTATTTCATTTCATTTCATTTTCAGATCAAAATCAAAATTCACATCAACTCTTCCACACATTGGGTTCTTTTGGTCAACAGCCCTGCATAAAGCTAGGAGTAGCCTCTTTTGTCTCCAGACTACTCATGTGTCTATCCCACAGAACAAAGATCAGGAACCTTAGAGAGCCCTAAACCAGCAGTCCCTGAGAAAGGTGAAGAACGTGGTGGCTCCAATTACAGACGCTGGCACAGAATACTTGGGTTTCAGTTGTACTTGGATAACTTACTGAATGCGTGATCCTCCTTGAGTTGCTTAGCCTTTCCAAGTTCTAGTTTCTACAACTGTGAACTGAGGATGGTAATAAAACCAACCACTTCCAAGGGTTATTTTAATGATAAAATGACTTACTATTAACAAACTTAAGACAAACTTAAGACTGCTCTGGTGCTGGAGAGCACTATAAGGTATCACCTATTATTATCTCTGTGACCTCAAAGCCTAAATGTGGACGTTGTTATATATTTTTGCAACTTGTCCAAAATTTGCCCCCCCAAAGTGGACAAAGGAACTAAATGTTAGACCTTTGTCCCCTGCTGCCTGTCACTGCTCATTGGCAGTCTCCTTGCCCAGCTACCCAGACTGCAGGAATGTCTGCTCTGGATTGGGGGGACCGGAGCTGTTGTCCTGGCGGCTGTAGTAGAAGGGGGAAGAACCCTGTCAAAATCAGAGCCCAATAGCCAATTGTTTTTCCAGGGCAGAGGTTTCTTTGTTTCCACTCTTGCCTTTAGGCAACTGTGGTGAAAGTATTCCCTTGGCTCTCCAGAGAGGCAGTCTGTGCCTAGGAACACAGCCTCATCCCAAGGGCTCCCCTCTCTTATAGCCACCTTTCCCAAACACCAGCAGGATCGTGTGATTGAATTCCTGTGTCACTGGGGGAAAGGAATGCTTTATAACTTTACTTCAAGCATCCGAATCTTTCTCTCCAAATCTGGAGAGATTAAGGTTTTTGTGACATGCAGCTCAGCAGGCAGAAATGGTCGGGGCCTTGGCAGGGGGGAGGGGTAAGAAGCTGCCCAGAGCAGCTAGGGGCCAGAGTCACTGCACCCACCAGCCACTGTGTGGAAGAGGGCTTTTCTGAGAGAAACAGGAAAGAGTGGATGAACTATCATTTCTGCATTTTACCCTCCAGACAACCGAAGAAATCAGGATGACCAGCAGAGTCCTCTGCTGGGGGAAAGCAGCTCTTTGCAGTCCAGTTTAGAGGGTTGCAGTGGGGAGGAAAATGGAGTCACCCTAGATGTACTTCTCTTTCTCCAGGATGTGGGAAGGAGTGGGAAAGAGGCAGCACTCCAGCACGGCTCCCAGTGGACGGCCCCTGAGACTTGAAACTGTTCGGATGGATGGGACCAGCGGTGTACACAAAGCCACACTGCAGCTTTCTAATCAAAGGTCTGTGAGATGGGAACTGAGTTGTCAGGGACCCTAGGGGGTGCTTAGAAACCACAAACCAGAAGTGCTGGGGGCTGGTGAATGAGCTGAGATGGCCTGCTTGCAAAATTGCACAGGGAAGAGAAAGCTCACGTTTGGGAGCTGTTCCAAAGGGCCTGTGCCTGGAAAGCGGGTAACCTGAAGCTGTGTGTCCAGGCTCACAAACCCCAGTGCAGAGAAGCCTTGAGGATCATTCTTGTGTATGCTGTGTGGAATCAATGTACACAATTATACAACCTCCCTTTTCACAATCGAGCCACAAGGCAGGAACTCTATGTTTTCTTAAGGTTGACTCAAAATTTCCACTTTGTGGGAAATGAGAGACAGGGGAGGGAGAACTCTCATCATTTTCATCCCCACCTGGTTTCTCTTCTCCAGGCCTGGTTTCAAAACACTTATACATATAATCCTCACCTTAGACATTAACCTGACGTTTAATATCTTACTGATTTTAATTTTTTTTTAAGTTTCAATTTAAATAAATCTCTTTCACCAGTGGGATATCTAATGAAAGATGCAAGGTATGTAATTTAGGAACATTTTCGTAATGGTTATACATCTTGGGAGGAAGGAGAAAATACTTAAAATACTGTAAAATTTAACGTTGGATTTGTTTTTCCAAAGCTGCAAAATAATTAGAACTCTAAAGGAAAAAAGTCTTCGGGAGGGACCCTTACCCTTTATTTAAATGGAAAAATAAGTTGATTTCCGAAAGAAAAGTTCTGGAGCCCTGGGTGCTGCTAACACTACTCTCATGGTGCTGCTAATACCCCAATACTACTTACTATCCTTAGTCGGTACTATTGTTAATACTATTGTGAAAGTTACCATTGTTAGGCAGATACTCTAAAGCCACACTGATTTATTTCAGCAACCACGTACATTTAGGGCTTCTAGATCTTGTAGGCCAAACACTCTTATTTTAATAATGCATTACATTGATGTAGCATTTTCCAATTTTCACCATGCTTTTAGATACATTATCTCACATCTATTTTTCAAAATGGCCTTCTGAGACAGACAAAGCAAGCATTATCGTTTTTTGTTTTGTTTTTAACTAGCTTCTTGAAAAATACACTCACACACAGGGCAACAAATTCAAGTAGAAGGGCATAGATAGAAAGTTAAGTCCCTCTTAACCTGTGTCCACCTAGTCTCCTCCTGAGATATGATTACTGTTAAGAGTTTCTCTATGTCCTCTATGTCCTTTTAGAAATTCTATGTACACACTAGCCCAATTCTATCCATATGTGCTCTTTAAAGATGGACTCACACACATGGCAGGCTCTTCCCTGGTTTGTACCTTGCTTTTTTCAATTAACCAGTGACTTGGAGATCTTCAGTAACATGCAAGCTGTGCCTCATTCTTTGTTTGATAGTCTATGTAACTGGTCCCCTAGTGATGGGTACTTAGGTTATGCCCAGCATTTTCTGTTACAAATAGTGCTACAATAAGCAATATTAGCAAAAACTTAGATAGTTCTTACTTGGTGTTTTTCATGCACAGAAAGTCAGTTAATCCTCATAACTATCCTATGACACAGAAACTACCATTAGTTCATTTTAAAGATGAGAAAATAGGCAGAGAGATAAGTAATTTGCCCAAAGTCACACAGCTAGTAAGTGGCTTTGATTTGCATGGATTTGAATCCAGATAGTCTGGCTCTAAGGCCCAAACACAATGTCCTGCCTCTTGTGTTTTCCCTGTGCATTTAGATCTGAAAAGCCAGACCACACTTCATAGGTGGTGAAACAGACCAGAGGGCTTGGTGCTCACTGCTGCACAGCTGGGTAGTGGCAGAGCCTGAACTAGAAACCAGGTCTCCCAGTTCCCAGATCCTGGCGCATTCCACTACACTTCGTGACCTGCCAGTGCCTTCAGAATGTTGTCTCTTTGAATTCCTGAGAAGTTCTGAACACTTTAGGCATGAATGGAGCATCTACACTGAGAAGTAGTTGAGGAGAAGTGGTGTTAGGAGAGACCTGGGACCGTGATGAAGGAGTTCAATTCTCAGGGTCTTTCTACCACTCAGCTCCCATACTGGTAGATACGGGATAGATAGATATTGTGTTAAAGCAAATGTTACCACAGAATATCTTTGATATAAACATGTACTTTTTGAGTTGCAAGTTTAGAGATAAATTATATCAAATTTTATTCAATGTTACCACTCATTTTTGGCTATTGCCACAAAAAAGAAATTATTAAATCATGAAAGTTTCGACTAAAGAGAGTAGGCCCATTTTAACCCTACATGGGTACGTATTTACCACAGAGAAAGTGGCAGGGAACCAACATTCTCCCCTCCGGCTTGAGAACGGCACAGCTGCGCTCTGTATCTGAAACTATCTTCCAAAGTGCTGGGCAGCCCTGGAGAGTTGTGAGCAAAACTATTTTCAGTACCCCTTGAGTTTAAATAGTTCAAGAATCTCCCTCAGATGCTCACACCCGTCTGGTCTGGCCCCACTTGACTATGAATGCCTTTGATTAAAAGGCTGGAAGCCTCCTCAGAAACATCTAGTTGCATCTTTCATCATCATACGGCCTCACATTGCTCGGTATTTACTGTCTTCCGATCACTTTGCCACTTACACGTTTCTATGACTGCCCCCATGACCACCTTATGAGGTACTGTGTCTTCACTAGTTCTGTATCCCCTTCACCTAGACAGGGCTTAACCCACAGTGGAAGCTCCACAAATGTTTGTTGAATCCTTCCCTGTTTTTCTCTGCTGTCCTTAAATTTCCTCCCACTATTGTCCAACTGTTGCCCGGGAAACCTGAACTCTTCCAGCAGCGATGCAGGCTGATGCAGAACCAGGCTCCCTGCCTTTGCTGCCAAAAGAAAGACTTGAGATAGGTTTCTGGGATACACATTTAGGTTTATAATTTTTCTTCATTCATTTGTCATTTGTGCACCTACTATGTGCCAGGTATAATGCCAGGCACTGGGTGTACAGAAATGAACATTCTTGTGTGAATGACAGATACAACACTGAATACACAAATATAGGATCACAGCTCCTGGCACATGCACTGAAGGTGCTATGAGAGAGGCTACCAAAGGAGATGTAATTTAGACTGGGAAATCAGGGAAGGCAACTCTGAAGAAGTGATATTTAAGCTGAGACCTAAGGCTGTGGAAGGGATCCAGTTACTCACAAAAGAGGAAGGAGGAGAAGGCCAGCCGAGGGAAGAGCATATACAAAGTCACCAATGCAAGAAAGAGTTTGGAGTCAGAGACACCTCTGGTGCCCCATGTTACATCCTCTCAGCCCTCCTCTGTTTCAGCCACAGCTATGGTGGACGGTCCCTGACAGCTCAAACTCATATCCATCTGACAGCCACCCACCTCAAGCATCTGAGCATCTTTCTTCTTTCTCTGATAATGGCACAAGTGCAGCCTAGAAATGCCAGGGTATTAATGCTGTCCCTTACTCCAACCCCCACCAGGCAACCCTCAACTGCAGGGCACAGGAGCTGGTCCATGAATGTCTCAGCTTCCCCTCCTTTAGGTGAACATCACTGGGAGACATTCTGTACACTTCTCAGGAGGTCTCAGCAAAAGATAGACATGTTGCTCACAACAGCAATTTCCAAAACTGTGCGCTTTTTTTTTCCCCTCCTTTTCTTTCTCGTTCTTCTCATGCCCTCACTCCTTTTGGATCACTGACCTGTCCCCCCACTACCAATTTGCCCCTAAGTCATTTCAAAGGAACTCAGTCTAGGATACACACACATTAGAGAACTGAATAAAGGTCTTAAAGGGAGTGGGCAAGGAGGAGAGTAAAGCCAGATGAGGCTGGAATTGTAGGATGGAAGCAGACTGTGCAGAATTGAGAATGTTATACTCCATGGTTCCGGGTGCAGACTGGGTTTAGTAGATGTGCAAAGCAGGAGGCTCTGACAGTAGTCGAGGCAACAAAAGATGGTGACTTGTACTGTAATGTTGGCAGAGGTGATAAAGGGAGATGGACAGGTTGGGATATGTTTTAAAAGTAGAATGGTCTGCACTTGCTGATGGATTTGGTTAGAGAAAGGAAGGGATCAAGGATGACTTGGCTTGAGCAACTGAGTGGATGGTGATAATGTGTAACTGAGAATGGAAGGATGGGCAAAGGAACAAGAATGAGCAGGAAAATCAAGTGTAATTTTGTACTCACAAAATCTGAGATGTCTGTGTGACATCCAGGGGGAAAACATCAAGTACGTGTTTGTTTACATGAGTCAGGAGCTCAAGGGAGCAGCCAGCAATGTAGATTTGGGATCATCTGTTTAGACACAGCGTTTAAACCAAGGGACTGGATGAGTTCACCGGGAGAAATCAGGTAGGCAGAGAAGGCAGGAGGATCCATGATGGAGCCCTGAGGACCTCCATCATTTAGAATTTAAGTAGAGAAAAAGAAAAAAAAAAAGGCAGCAAATGAAATTAAAAAGTAGCCAGCAGAAATAGAGGAGACTCGTGGTATCACACAATCCAAGAGAGGAGAGAGTTTCAAGAAGGAAGAGGTGGTCAACTGTTTTGAATGCTGCTCAGAAGCAGGATAAGTTGAGGATGTAGAACTATCATCTCTCATATCTTTCATCAGCATTAAATCACAAAAGGCACACACGCTCAGGCCAGGCATCCCAAGTGCAGCCACGCTACTCCTAAAAACCAGCCGATGACTCAAGGCAGAAACTAAATACTTCGTCTGAGAGACATCTCACTCAGAGATCCTTAGATCTGTGTGCCTCCGTCTGCCCTGGCCTCTCTCTTCCTACCTTGCTTTCCAGTCTGCTGTACTTCTGGCTCTGGTCCAAGTCCTGGAGTTCTTCTAGCCCCACGGGAACTATTGTATTAGTTTTCTAGAGCACTGTATTTTCTAGGGCTGCCATAACAAAAGGCAGACTGGATGACTTAAAACAGCAAAAATTTAAACCACTCTGGAGGTTAGAAGTATAAGCACAAGGTGTCAACAGAGATGGTTTCATTCTTAGGCCTCTCCTTGGCTTGTAGATGGCCATGTTTATCCTTGACTTCATAGGATCTTCCCTCTGTGTGTGTCTGTGTCCTACACTCTTCCTATAAGGACATCAGTCATATTGGATTAGGGCCCACCCTGATGACCTCATTTAACTTTAATTACCTCTTTAAAGACCCTATCTCAAAGTACAGTTGAATTCTGAGGTGCTGGGGATTAGGACACTGACATATGAATTTTGGGGGGACACAATTCAGCCCATAACAGATATATTATTCTTTCTTCAAGTCTTAGCCATGATTTAAGAATCTCACCACCATAGGCCTACCCTTTCTAGGTCACCAGATCACAGATCTATACACTTAGTCAATTTCTAAACTCTCCTCTTGACTTTGTGTTTCTGTTACTCATTGCCTTCCTTTAAAATAAAATTTTTTTTACTTAATACAATTTTTAAAGTTTACTTTCCATCTACAGTTATTACAAGATATTGGCTATATTCCCCATGTTGTACAATACATCCTTGAGCCTATCTTACACACAACAGTTTGTACCTCCCTCTCTCCCACCCCTATATTGCCCCTCCCCCTCCCCCCCCCCCCACTGGTAACCACCAGTTTGTTCTCTATATCTGTGAGTCTGCTTCTTTTTTGGTACATTCGTTAGATTGTTGTATTATTTTAGATTTCACATATAAGTGATATCATATAGTATTTATCTTCCTTTATCTGACTTATTTCACTTGGCATAATGCCCTCCAAGTCCATTCACACTGCTGCAAATGGCAAAATTTCATTCTTTTTTATGGCTGAGTAGTATTCCATCATGTGTGTGTATGTATGTATGTGTGTGTGTGTGTGTGTATGTATATATATACCGCATCTTCTTTATCCTGTCCTCTGTTGATGGACACTTAGGTTGTTTCCCTGTCTTGGCAATTGCAAATAGTGCTGCTATGAACATTGGGGTGCATGTATCTTTTCCAATTACAGTTTTATCTGGATATATGCCCAAGAGCAGGATTGCTGGATCATATGGTAGCTCTATTTTTAGTTTTTTGAGGAATCTCCATAATGTTTTCCACAGTGGCTGCACCAATTTACATTCCCACCAACAGTGTACAAGGGTTCCCTTTTCTCCACATCCTCGCCAACATTTATTATTTGCAGACTTTTTGATAATGGCTATTCCGACAGGTATGAGGTGATATCTCACTGTGGTTTTGATTTACATTTCCCTGATGATTAGCAATGATGAGCATCTTTTCATGTGCCTGTTGGCCATTTTCATTTCCTCTTTAGCAAAATATCTATTCAGTTCTGCCCATTTTTTAATCGGGCTGTTTGTCTTTTTGATGTTGGGTTTATGGGCTGTTTATATATGTTGGATATTAATCCCTTATCAGTCATGTCATTTGCAAATATCTTCTCTTGTTCAGTAGGTTGTCTTTTCATTTGTCGATGGTTTCCTTTACTGTGCAAAAGCTTTTATGTTTAATTAGGTCTCATTTTTTAATTTTTGTTTGTATTTCCTTTACTTTAGGAGACAGATCCAAAAAAATTATTGCTGTGATTTATGTCAAATTGTTGCTCTTTTATGTAGCCTTTAGCTTTCTTTGTTTAGCTGTTGAGCCTTGCTATAATCACTCAGATTTAAAGTTGCCACTCTGTTGGCCTCTGTACGCAGTAATTCATCAGGGATACACAGAGTGGTCCCAGGAAAATTCACTGAGAGACACAGGGTCTTTCTTCACTGAAGTTGAGTGCTCTACACCTTAGGAGGTTAGCTTTCCAGAAGTAGTCCTTCTCTTCTAGCAACTGTTCAGTTTAGATTAGCCAGTGATGGCTAATACTCTAAGATTTTTATTGGTGGTGGCAAAAAAAGATTTATTTCATGGCCATCCACATAGTTAGAGAAGTTGAAAGGATCCACACCTTGCAGCCAGATTTTCAGGATATTAAGAGACACTCTCCATCTCCTAAGTCACCCCAAGAACCTTCAAAAGTTGGCCATCCCGTAACTCCCTCAAGTTATGTCATTTTTATTAGCTCACTCTTGTGTTCAAAAGTTTTCAATGTCTCTTTCTTGCTTATTTCATCTAGTCTTGCTCCTTCTAAAGTCTTTTATAAACCAGCCCTACCATACTACCATCCATATGATAAAACAAGCTCTCCACCAATGCAGCCCTTTCTCCTCATAGTTATGGAAGTTGACCTTGCTTCTTCCCACCTGCCCTGTAGTCCTTACTTGGAACACCATCCTCAGTGCAGGTCCCACCCCTTCCTGGAACCCTGCCTGCCAATATATGCCAGGCTTCACATTATTCTCTTCAAAATCCCAGAGCCCTTGACATCCATCCATAATTTAGCCTTTTACCTCATCTTGACTTTCTTTCTGTTTCCTTTTTTATTGAATTATAATTGATTTACAATATTGTGTTAGTTTCAGGTTTACAGCAAAGTGATTCAGTATTTTTTTCACATTATTTTCCATTACAGGTTATTACAAGATATTGAATATAGTTCCCTGTGCTTTATAGTAAATCCTTGTTGCTTATCTATTTTGTGTATAGTAATTTGTATCTCTTCATTCCATTCTCCTAATTTGTCCCTTTCCCTCTCCCCTTTGGTAGCCATAAGTTCGTTTTCTATGTCTGTGAGTTTGTTTCTGTTTTAAGTGTACTTTCATTTGTATTATGTTTTAGACTCCACATGTGAGTGATATATATTTGTCTTTCTCTGTCTGACTAATCTCACTAAGTATACTCATCTTGATTTTTAATCTCATTCTGTACATTAGTCTAAACTCTCCATCCAAATGCTAAAGTTCTCTCTAGTCTCACCACCTGCCCACTGACCTAGGTCAAGCCCTATAATCTCTCACCAGAATGATTTCAATACACTTAACTGGTCTGATATAGTACCTCCTCTGCTTAGAAGTCCTTCACAAGCTCTTGGGATGAAGTTCATTCCCTTAACCAACACACACAACCTCTCATGCTCCAGACTCGCTGGCCTTCTGGCTTCATCTCCCTTTCTCTTCCCTCACCATCACACACAACTTCAACCCAGTCACACAGAGCCCCTTGTTCCCTGAACCTGTCATCCCGATTCATACCTTGCATGTGCCATTACCTGGAATGTGCTTCCATGCCTCATTCACCTACCAATCCCCATTCATTTTTTAGACTTAGCTAGAGGGAAACCTCCTCCAGGAAGTCTTCCCTCATTTATTTATTTATTATTTTTTAGTTAGGTATTGAGTTTAGAGATGCTTTTTTTCTTTTTTGCAGTTTTTAAAAATCAAAGTATAGTTAATTTACAATGTTGTGTTATTTCCAAGTGTATGGCAAAGTGATTCAGTTACACACACACACACACACACACACACACACACACACACATTCTTTTTCAGATTTTTTTCCATTATAGGTTCTTACAAGGTATAGTTCCCTGTATTATACAGTAGGCCCATGTTGTTTACCTATTTTATATAGAGTAGTGTGTATATGTTCATCCCAACCTTGTAATTTATCTCCCTGCCCCCACCCAGTGTTCCCTCATTTAGATGCCCCATCCATGCTTCCAAAGCACCCTATTCCTACCACTCTCAGCACTTCTTGGGCTGTTCTGTAAGCACTGCTTCCCTTTAGCAGCAGAGGCTATGTCTTTTTTATACTGATATTCCTAGTGCCCAGCATTACAACTGGCACACAGTAATAATAAAATATCCCACAAACATTTGTTCAACGATTGGAAGAAGTTACTATTGGTTTCCTGCCTGCTATTTCTCTTCCTTCTCATTTATCCTACATATTGGTGCCATAGTAACCTTCCTATTAGAACAGATACCTTATCTCTTCCCCACCCCCAAAGCCACTGATAGCTCATCATGGCTAACAAAATCCATCCTCTTCAATTTAGAATTCAAGATCCTTGGCAATCTGATCCCTACTCTGCATATAACCCAGTTCTACTTGCTATTTTGTAAGAATGTCTCCTTTGCTTTCCAAACCCTGGTTATTGACTCAAACCTGAATAGCCAGCCTGGAAGGATGCCCTTTTGTTTCCCCTCCTATGTTCTCCTATCAATGGTCAACCCATTCTCCAAGCCTCAGGTCAAATCTCATCTCCTCTATAAAAACATTCCCAAATTCCCCCTCTGCCTGAGTCATAATTAATTTTTCCCCTCTTCTACTTTTATATACTTTTGGTATCTAATTATAGTATTCATTGCTGTTTGCTTTATATTAGGGGAGTGTGTGTGTGTGTGTGTGTGTGTGTGTGTTCCCCACTAGATCATGAACTCCTAGATGATACAGTCCCCTTGGTACCTAGGATGTAGTTCATGCTCAGTAAATGTACTAAACTAAACCTTTTTGTTAGAAGCCCTGAGTTCCAGTCTGGCTTCTATTCCAGGCTTGGCTGCTTATAACCTTGGGCAGGTCCCTTAACTTCTTTTGGCCTCCCTTGCTTCATCTCTTAATCATATCAGGGATGCTGTGAAAATTAATTATTTATCATTTTGAAAGTGCCTTGAGATCTTTAGAGATTGGCATTTCTATTTTTGTGGCATCCTTCTCACTAGAGCTTGCAGTTCTTTTAAAAGAAACAAGCAAAGGAGAGACATGGACTGTTCACAGAACATTTTTTTCAGAATCTGAAATAATTACACCCTGTATTTCAGACAAGGTCATCTTTTACCCTTTGTAGCAAATGATGGAGTCTTGAAGAAACCTATTTTTCCTACCAGTGACTTTAAAGTGATTACAGTATTTATGTAAAATTTTTAAAAGATGAGTAAGGATTCTATCATGCAGAGAACAGAGATTTTCCTGAGGGAAGAAAAAAATGAAGTAAACTTTAAAAACATTCCAATGTAAATGACCTTTACAGAAACAAGTCACCTGTTATATGTCCTGGTCAAGGCTAGCAGTAGAAACACTTACTTGAGTGACTTGTTCATTTCAAGATACTCAAGGTATACCCAAAGTCAAGGGCAAAGGGAGCAACGTCACTGATGTAATAACTCTTGTTTCATACACATTAACTCAATCCTCACAATACTCTCATGAGATACTCAGAGCAGGTCTTACTAAACCCATTTTATGGTTGAGGAAATTGCAAGCCACTGTGGTCATGCAACTTGTCCAAGGCCACTGCATAAGCAGCAGAGCCAGGACTCAGTTCAACCTTTTTTTTTTTTTGCGGTACGCGGGCCTCTCACTGTTGTGGCCTCTTCTGTTGCGGAGCACAGGCTCTGGACGCGCAGGCTCAGCGGCCATGGCTCACGGGCCCAGCCGCTCCGCGGCATGTGGGATCCTCCTGGACCGGGGCACGAACCCATGTCCCCTGCATCGGCAGGCGGACTCTCAACTACTGCGCCACCAGGGAAGCCCTCAGTTCAATCTTTTGACTCAAGTTCAGGACTCCTCCTACTCACCTCACTACCTCTCAGCCCAGTGCTCTGAGCACTGTGCACAGGTAAAGGATAAGATGAAGGTGAAGGATAAGATGGGAGGGCAAAGAGAATGGGGTACTTCAGAGAACTTCCTATGCACGTCCCTCCCCACACCCAGCTCCCTTAACCACTCCGCCCTTGTAGTAGGAGTCAAGTCACAGCATGAAATGGGACGTAAGAAAATGAGCCGCAGGTTATTTCTAAAAAGATAAAAGACCTCACCTCTCCCAAAGCCAGGGGCTAACAAAGCCAGAGCTGAGGCTGCACACCAGCTGCCCATGCCCCAAGCTGCTCACAGACCCACCATGGCCATCACCCTACCCAGGTCTTCACCCTTGTCTCCCACTCATTACAGCGTACCCAGGCTCCTCCACAGAGGTTTCTGCTGTAGTCCACAGCAGACCTGAATTTAGAATCTTGCTCCTCCAAATGTTGTCTCTGAACCAACAGTATCAGCATCATCTGGGAGCTTGTTAAGAATGCATAGCCTCAGGCCTCACCCTAAACCTACCTAAGCTCTGTCCTTGGCTTCTCTTCGTGATGATTCCTGACTCGTGGCCCTGGCAATCTCTGGAAAACATCTAATTTCTCTGACCCAGATTTTACCCCACCCCCGTCCCCAACTCCTTCCCCTGTGTCATCCCCACCCAGCCTGGACACACTGACCAAACCACTTTCTAGCATTCTCATGCTGGGGATATGGCAATGAACAAACATTCCCTACCCTTATGGAGCTTACATTCTGGAGGAGGGAGATAGACTGATAAAAAAAAAAATTAGGTAAAAAATGAAAAAGACTACAAAAACAAACCTAGCCTTCGGCAAGGTCACATCTACTCAAGCACCAAGGTCAGGGCTGGGTCCTCTGGGTAGAGATCTATCGCCTTTGGTCCGACGTACACCTCCGCCCCCTCTCTGCTTGGCAAGAGATGACAAAGACCTTGCTGACTCCAATGCTAAAACCTGGCATAAGAGATCGGTGCTCAGCAGTTCCCAGGGCAGATGGAAACAGTTTGGCCTTGCCCAGCAACTGGTCCTTCTCCAAATGTAATTCCTTCTGGAGATAGTCACTTTTTTTTTTTTTTTTTTTTTGCGGTACGCAGGCCTCTCACTGTTGTGGCCTCTCCCATTGCGGAGCACAGGCTCCGGATGCGCAGGCTCCGGACGCGCAGGCTCAGCGGCCGTGGCTCACGGGCCCAGCCGCTCCGCGGTATGTGGGATCTTCCCGGACCGGGGCACGAACCCGTGTCCCCTGCATCGGCAGGCGGACTCTCAACCACTGTGCCACCAGGGAAGCCCATTATTACCTTTTTTAATGAACGGGGTGTAACAGATCAGAGTTTTATAGACAGACCTAATAAGCAGGCCTACTTATTTTTTCCAGTTGTAAGACTGCTCCACAGCCTGCTTTGCTGCTTCCCTTAGGTCATTTCCACACTCAGAGAGTCACAAACATGAGAGGAGGATGCATGCTGTCGTTTCTTAAGAGCCAAAGGTGACAGCAGCCTCAGCCCCTGAGATGCCACCTGGTTGGTTTGATTTCTAAATTGGGACTTATCAGACTTCATTTTTTTAGAAGTTTTATTATCATTATTTTTGTTCAGACAAAATAATCAACTCTCAACTAATTTGGAGATTTTCTATCAAGAGAGAAGGAAAGCAGACTATAGTGAAATGGGGTTGAGCTGGAAAGGGAAGGAAGCAGAGGGAGTTTTTCAGCAGTGCGAGTGCAGTCTCAGCTCAGACGCCTCCCTTCAGCCAGAATGAAAGAATGGTCTCTTTCTCTCTCCTTCATAACCCAGCCAGTTTACTTTTTAAAATTCTGTAGTGTTTACAGAAAGCCACCCAGGCATATGTAGTTATATTTCTTTCTTCCGGAAAGATTTTGATTTTACAATTTCAAAAAATTTACCTATAATGTCTCAGCCTAAAGGAAATAATTGTTTACATTCCTTTAGTTCTCCTAATCTTTTCCCACATATACACATACTTTTCACATGATTCGTATCATAGAGTATGTATGATTTTGTGTTTCTAATGGAGATTTTTTTCTTCAAGTCATCAAGGTTGGCTTGAGACGCTATTCCCTAATTCTTACGTTTCAAAATAGAAGATTTTTATTTTAAAGCGATTTAAGTTATTATAAAAACTGAGTTGCAAGAGTTGCTTCAAGTGGAATACCTGTTTTATTTAGTTTCTGGGTTAAGAGAGTCTACCATAAATGCATGAAGTCATAACCTCCCTAGTTGTCTGATTCCGTACTTTGTTCCATCTCCTTCATGCAATATTTCTAAGAATGAAGTGCCACTGTGAACTTTATAGGAGAAAAGTACTTCTCAGCGATTTCAAACAGAGAACATTGAGACTATGAACCTCGTGATACAGAAGAGCAATCAATTCCAATCAGCTTGAAGCAGAGGGAAGACAGTAGCGGTGCTGGTGACTGAGGGATCTGACATTCCAGAGGATCCAAGAGGAGTTTTAGAAGCAGGTAGAAAAAAGCGAAGAGATTCTTGGAGATGGCATCAAAGCCTTCCCTTGTCTAGAACTTGTTAAAGTACCTCTGTCAACTAAAAGTATTAACCTCCTACCTTGTTCTCTTTATAGATAAAATGTGAAGGGGAAAGACATACTGAACAGCTTCCGTCTTTACTGTTGTCCAAGAAATAAAGTGACAAAAGATTCTCTAGGTCTCCTATGACTTACGTACAACAGAAAGGAATAAAAAGCAAAGTTTAACATACTATGCCACGTTCAAGACAAAAGAGTTAACTTCAAAGGTGTTTAATATGGTGAATTTAAATTGCATATTTTAAAAAAGGAGAGCAAAAAATAGTTTAAAATCCAGCCCCTGGCTTCCCTGGTGGTGCAGTGGTTAAGAATCCACCTGCCAATGCAGGGAACACGAGTTCGAGCCCTGGTCCAGGAAGATCCCACATACCGCAGAGCGACTAAGCCCGTGCGCCACAACTACTGAGCCTGCGCTCTAGAGCCCGCAAACTACAACTACTGAGCGCACGTGCCGCAACTACTGAAGCCATGCGCCGCAACTACTGAAGCCCGCATGCCTAGAGCCCATGCTCTGCAACAAGAGAAGCCACCGCATTGAGAAGCCCACGCACCACAATGAAGAGTAGCCCCCGCTCGCCACTAGAGAAAGCCTGCGCACAGCAACAAAGACCTGACACAGCCAAAAATAAATAAATAAAGTAAATTTTAAAAAATTTAAAAAAAAAAGCCAGCTCCAAATTTACCAAAAAGGACCTAACTAGGAAATGGAAAATCCTAATCAATTCTATTATTTATCTATTGCTGCTTAACAAATCACTCCCAAACTCAGTGGCTTAAAACGCATTTCTTTTCAGTTTTGGGAAGTCAAGAATCTGGAAACAGCTTAGCTGGGTGGTTGTCGCTCCAGTTTTCCCATAAAAAGACTTGACTGGGGCTGGAGGATCCTCTTCCAAACTCACTCATACGCTGTTGTCCAGAGGCTTCAGTTCCTTGCTGACTGACTGTTCACAGAATCATCCTGTAGCTTTGTCCATCGGGCTGCTGAGTGTGCTCACGATAGGGTAGTTGGCTTTCCTCAGAGCGAATGTTGAGAGGGAGAGAAAGAGAGTGGGAGAGAGGAGCGAGGAGAAAGGATGCCTTTCATGACCTAATCACATACCTTCACTTCCACCATATTCTATTCATTAGAAGACAATTCAGCCTACACTCCAGGGGAGGGGAATGCACCTCTGCCTTTTAGGGAGAGGATGTCAAAGAATCTGTGGATATATTTTTAAACCAAAGCACAACAAACTTCTAAAACTGGGCAGTTGGAAGGCTGTGTGGGCAGTATGGAGGGCTGAGAAGGGGCACCAGCTTCTAATACAGAACATAGAAGCTAGATACACAGGAAAGCTCAGCTCCTAACCTCACCCCACTCCCAGAAACTGTAGAAGATAGGCAACAAAATCCTGAGGATTCTCACCAATCTGAAGAGAAATATATTCAGTACATATGTATATCTCTTTCGTCTTCTGACTGAGGATGAGTGGAAATGGATATGGAGAGAAAGGAAAAAAAAAATAGAGAACGGGGCAGTCAATGGTGTTGACTCTCTCTGGAAAACATGAAGGATTTGAGTTCCAGGGTGAATTGGGGAAAAAATCCAAAACCAAAGGGTATCTATTGACACTGTAGGGGCTCTGCCCACACCCCCCCAGCATTCACAGTTACCATGTTTGCTTTTCAGGTTTCCAATCGCTAGCACCTACAACTCTCTGAGCGTTTTGATTTGTTTTTTGATTTGTTTTTGACCAGCTGAGCCCACATGACCTCTTTGGGGCAGAGGGAAGTGCTGGGGAATTAATGCCTCCTTCTAGCAAAGCTCAGTCAGTGACTGACAACCAGGGGTAAATATTCCAGTTCCTCTGCTCTCAATTATGCTGACTCTGCTGTGTGTTCTACACTGCCTCCCAGAGTTCCTATTGCCCACACAAGTAAGCTACTGGAACCACACCATTTACTGCCTTCTTCCCCTACCCTCCCTCACTTTTTCTCCCCCTACCAGTGATTCTTGGGGTCACCTCCCAAATAAACCACTTCCACTCATTTCCTTCCCTCAGGTTCTGCTTCTGTGGAAACACAACCTACAGACCACTGAAAAGAATATACAGCTATATATATATATATATATATATATATATATATATATATATCACCTATATGTATACATATATCCCCATATCCCCTCCCTCTTGCATCTCCCTCCCACCCTCCCTATCCCACCCCTCTAGGTGGTCACAAAGCTCCGAGCTGATCTCCCTGTGCTATGCAGCTGCTTCTCACTAGCTATCTGTTTTACCATATGGTAGTGTATATACATGCATGCCACTCTCTCACTTCGTCCTAGCTTACCCTTCCCACTCTCCGTGTCCTCAAGTCCATTCTTTACATCTGCATCTTTATTCCTGTCCTGCCCCAAGATTCATCAGAACCATTTTTTTTTAAGGTTCCATATATATATGTTAGCATACGGTATTTGTTTTTCTCTTTCTGACTTCACTCTGTATGACAGACTCTAGGTCCACCCACCTCACTACAAATAACTCAATTTTGTTTCTTTTTGTGGCTGAGTAATATTCCATTGTATATATGTGCCACATCTTCTTTATCCATTCATATGTGAATAGACACTTAGGTTGCTTCCGTGTCCTGGCTATTGTAGAGCTGCAATGAACATTGGGGTACATGATTCTTTTTGAATTATGGTTTTCTCTGGATATATGGCCAGTAGTGGGATTGCTGGGTCGTATGGTAGTTCTATTTGTAGTTTTTTAAGGAACCTTCATACTGTTCTCCATAGTGGCTGTATCAATTTACATTCCCACCAACAGTGCAAGAGTGTTCCCTTTTCTTCACACCGTTTCCAGCATTTATTGTTTGTAGATTTTTTGATGATGGCCATTCTGACTAGTGTGAGATGATATCTCATTGTAGTTTTGATTTGCATTTCTCTAATGATTAATGATGTTGAGCAGTCTTTCATGTGTTTGTTGGCAATCTGTATATCTTCTTTGGAGAAATGTCTATTTAGGTCTTCTGCCCATTTTTGGAGTGGGTTTTTTGTTTTTTTGATATTGAGCTGCATGAGCTGCTTGTATATTTTGGAGATTAATCCTTTGTCAGTTGCTTCATTTGCAAATACTTTCTCCCCTTCTGAGGGTTGTCTTTTCATCTTGTTTATGGTTTCCTTTGCTGCGCAAAAGCTTTTAAGTTTTATTAGGTCCCATTTGTTTATTTTTGCTTTTATTTCCATTTCTCTAGGAGGTGGGTCAAAAAGGATCTTGCTGTGATTTATGTCATAGAGTGTTCTGCCTATGTTTTCCTCTAAGAGTTTTATAGTGTCTGGCCTTACATTTAGGTCTTTAATCCATTTTGAGTTTATTTTTGTGTATGGTGTTAGGCAGTGTTCTAATTTCATTCTTTTACATGTAGCTGTCCAGTTTTCCCAGCACCATTTATTGAAGAGGGTGTCTTTTCTCCACTATATATTGTTCCCTCCTTTATCAAAAATAAGGTGACCATATGTGTGTAGGTTTATCTCTGGGCTTTCTGTCCGGTTCCATTGATCTATATTTCTGTTTTTGTGCCAGTACCATACTGTCTTGATTACTGTAGCTTTGTAGTATAATCAGAAGTCAGGGAGTCTGATTCCTTCAGCTACGTTTTACTTTCTCAAGATTGCTTTGGCTATTCGGGGTCTTTTGTGTTTCCATACACATTGTGAAATTTTTTCTTCTAGTTCTGTGAAAAATGCCAGTGGTAGTTTGATAGGGATTGCACTGAATCTGTAGATTGCTTTGGGTAGTGTAGTCATTTTCACAATGTTGATTCTTCCAGTGCAAGAACATGGCATATGTCTCCATCTGTTTATATCATCTTTAATTTCTTTCATCAGTGTCTTACGGTTTTCTGCATGCAGGTCTTTAGTCTCCTTAGGTACGTTTATTCCTAGGTATTTTATTCTTTTTGTTGCAATGGTAAATGGGAGTGTTTCCATAATTTCCCTTTCAGATTTTTCATCATTAGTGTATTGGAATGCAAGAGATTTCTGTGCATTAATTTTGTATCCTGCTACTTTACAAAATTCACTGATTAGCTCTAGTAGTTTTCTAGTAGCATCTTTAGGATTCTCTATGTATAGTATCGTGTCATCTGCAAACAGTGACAGCTTTACTTCTTCTTTTCTGATTTGGATTCCTTTTATTTCTTTTTCTTCTCTGACTGTTATGGCTAAAATTTCCAAAACAATATTGAATAATAGTAGTGAGAGTGGGCAACCTTGTCTTGTTCCTGATCTTAGTGGAAATGGTTTCAGTTTTTCACCATTAAGGACGATGTTGGCTGTGGGTTTTTCATATATGGCTTTTATTATGTTGAGGTAGTTTCCCTCTATGACCACTTTCTGGAGAGTTTTTTTTATCATAAATGGGTGTTGAATTTTGTTGAAAGCTTTTTTTGTGTCTATTGAGATTATCATGTGGTTTTTATCCTTCAATTTGTAAATATGGTGTATCACATTGATTGATTTGTGTATATTGAAGAATCCTTTCATTCCTGAGATAAACCCCACTTTATCATGGTGTATGATCCTTTTAATGTGCTGTTGGATTCTGTTTGCTAGGATTTTTTTGAGGAGATTTGCATCTATGTTCAACAGTGATATTGGACTGTAGTTTTCTTTTTTTGTGACATCTTTGTCTGGCTTTGGTATCAGGGTGATGGTGGCCTCATAGATGAAGTCTGGGAGTGTTCCTACCTCTGCTGTATTTTGGAAGAGTTTGAGAAGGATAGGTGTTAGCTCTTCTCTAAATGTTTGATAGAATTCGCCTGTGAAGCCATCTGGTCCTGGGCTTTTGTTTGTTGGAAGATTTTTAATCACTGTTTCAATTTCAGTGCTTGTGATTGGTCTGTTTATATTTTCTATTTCTTCCTGGTTCAGTCTCGGAAGGTTGTGCTTTTCTAAGAATTTGTCCATTTCTTCCAGGTTGTCCATTTTATTGGCATGTAGTTGCTTGTCATAATCTCTCATGATCCTCTGTATTTATGCAGGGTCAGTTTTTACTTCTCCTTTTTCATTTCTAATTCTGTTGATATGAGTCTTCTCCCTTTTTTTCTTGATGAGTCTGGCTAATGGTTTATCAATTTTGTTTATCTTCTCAAAGAACCAGCTTTTAGTTTTATTGATCTTTGCTATTGTTTCCTTCATTTCTTTTTCATTTATTTCTGATCTGATCTTTATGATTTCTTTCCTTCTGCTAATTTTGGTGGGTTTTTTTTGTTATTCTTTCTCTAATTGCTTTAGGTGTAAGGTTAGGTTGTTTATTTGAGATTTTTCTTGTTTCTTGAGGTAGGATTGTGCTGCTATAAACTTCCCTCTTAGAACTGCTTTTGCTGCATCCCATAGGTTTTGGGTCCTCATGTTTTTCATTGTCATTTGTTTCTAGGTATTTTTTGATTTCCTTTTTGATTTCTTCAGTGATCTCTTGGTTATTTAGTAGTGTATTGTTTAGCCTCCACGTGTTTGTATTCTTTACAGTTTTTTTCTTGTATTTGATATCTAGTCTCATAGCATTGTAGTCAGAAAAGATACTTGATATGATTTCAATTTTCTTAAATTTACCGAGGCTTGATTTGTGACCCAAGATATGGTCTATCTGGAGAATGTTCCATGAGCCCTTGAGAAGAAAGTGTATTCTGTTGTTTTTGGATGGAATGTACTATAAATATCAATGACGTCCATCTTGTTTAATGTGTCATTTAAAACTTGTGCTTCCTTATTTATTTTCATTTTGGGTGATCTGTCCATTGGTGAAAGTGGGGTGTTAAAGTCCCCTACTATTATTGTGTTACTGTCGACTTCCTCTTTTATGGCTGTTAACATTTGCCTTATGTACTGAGGTGCTCCTGAGTTGGGTCCATAAATATTTACAATCGTTATATCTTCTTCTTGGATTGATCCCTTGATCATTATGTAGTGTCCTTCTTTGTCTCTTGAAATAGTCTTTATTTTAAAGTCTATTTTTTCTGATATGAGAATTGCTACTACAGCTTTCTTTTGATTTCCATTTGCATGGAATATATTTTTCCATCCCCTCACTTTCAGTCTGTATGTGTCCCTAGGTCTGAATTGCGTCTCTTGTAGACAGCATATATATGGGTCTTGTTTTTGTATACATTCAGCGAGCCTGTCTTTTGGTTGGAGCATTTAATCCATTCACGTTTAAGGCAATTATCGATATGTATGTTCCTATTCCCATTTTCTTAATTGTTTTGGGTTTGTTTTTGTAGGTCTTTTCCTTCTCTTGTGTTTCCTGCCTAGAGAAGTTCCTTTAGCATTTGTTGGAAAGCTGGTTTTGTGGTGCTGAATTCTCTTAGCTTTTGCTTGTCTGTAAAGGTTTTAATTTCTCTGTTGAATCTGAATGAGATCCTTGCTGGGTAGTGTAATCTTGGTTGTAGGTTTTTCCCTTTCATCACTTTAAATATGTCCTGCCACTCCCTTCTGGCTTGCAGAGTTTCTGCTGAAAGGTCAGCTGTTGACCTTATGGGGATTCCCTTGTATGTTATTTGTTGCTCTTCCCTTGCTGCTTTTAATATATTTTCTTTGTATTTAATTTTTGATAGTTTGATTAATATGCATCTTGGCATGTTTCTCTTTGGGTTTACCCTGTATGGTACTCTCTGTGCTTCCTGGACTTGATTGACTATTTCCTTTCCCATGTTATGGCAACTTTCGACTATAATCTTTTCAGATATTTTCTCAGACCCTTTCTTTTTCTCTTCTTCTTCTGGGATCCCTATGATTTGAATGCTGTTGCATTTAGTGTTGTCCCAGAGGTCTCTGAGACTGTCCTCAATTCTTTTCATTCTTTTCTCTTTATTTTGCTCCTTGGCAGTTATTTCCACCATTTTATCTTCCAGCTCACTTATCCGTTCTTCTGCCTCAGTTATTCTGCTATTGATTCCTTCTAGAGTATCTTTAATTTCAGTAATTGTGTTGTCCATCACTGTTTGTTTGCTCTTTATTTCTTCTAGATCCTTGTTAAATGTTTCTTGTATTTTCTCCATTTTGTTTCCCAGATTTTGGATCATCTTTACTATCATTACTATGAATTCTTTTTCAGGTAGGTTGCCTATTGCATCTTCATTTATTTGGTCTTGTAGGTCTTTACCTTTCTCCTTTCTCTGTATCGTATTTTGTCTTTTTTTTTTTTTTTTTTTTTTGATGGGTGGGGCTGTATTCCTTCTTACTGGTTGTTTGGCCTGAGACATTCAGCACTGGAGTTTGCAGGCAATTGGATAGATCCAGATCTTGGTGCTGAGATGAGGATCTCTGGGAGGCCTCACTCCAATTAATATTCCCTGGGGTCTGAGGTTCTATGTTAGTCCAGTGGTTTGGACTCAGATCTCCCACCACAGGAGCTTGGGACTGACCTCCAGCGTGGGAACCAAGATCCTGCAAGCTTTGTGGTGGGATTAAAAAAGAAAGAAAGAAAGAGGCAGTACAATATCAAATAATAAAAAACAAAGTAAAATTTGAAAGATAAAAATATATTAGGAAAAATAAAGCTATAATTGAAACAACTACAACAAGGTAAAATAAAACCACAACAACAAAAAAAGGGAGCAGAGGGAACAAGCCAAAAGGAGAGAACAATAACAAAGTATAAAGAATAAAATAAAATTAGAAAAATAAAAAATTTATTAGGAAAAATAAAAATATAAAAGTGTCAACAACAATGAATCTACAAGGTAAAACAATTCCAATCTAAAAGAGAAAAAAGAAAAAAAGAAAAAGAAAAACCTTGGCTATGGGGGCGGAGTTTAGGTGGGGGTGGAACTTAGTCAGGGGTGGGGTTTAGGGCGGGGCATTGTTCAAGCGTGGGGCAGGACCTGTGCTTAGTACCTGCATGGAAGTGGAGTGGCAGCACCTGGAAAGGAGGGCCTCTGGAGTGTGGGGTTCTGGAGTTTGGAGTTAGGGCCCTGGGTGAGGGTGTGTGGGTGGGGTTTAGTCCCCGCTCGTTGGAGGGGGTCTCCGAGTGTAGAGGTAGGGCCCTGGGTGGGGGTGTAGGGGCAGGGCTTGGGCTCTGCAGGACAGGAGGGAGGCTCTGGGGCAGAGGATTAGGCCCGGGAGCCCAACAGGCTTCCTGGTGCCTAAGTAGACAGGGAAAGCACTGGCCGCATCCCCTTCCGTTCCTTCGCACCCCTCCCCCACTGTCTCCCCCAGGGTCTCCCCTGTCCCTGCTGGACCCCTAACCGTGGGTGGGTCCTGCTGGGTGTAGGAACTGATTCCCTCCCCCAGCCACCCCTCAGGGGTGCTGTTCTCATAGGTCCGGCCTTTACTTTTGCTTCCCCTTCCCTCCCTCCCACTCCCTCAGGACCCACGTGGCTGGAGGGGGCCTAGGTGGGCAGAGGATCAGGCCCAGGATCTCAACAGGCTCCCGGGGGCCCAAGTGGGCAGGGGAAACCTGGCCACACTCCCTTTTGATCCTCTGTCCTCCCAGTGGTCCCCCAATTTCCCCTTTCGGGCGTGGGATCCCTTTCCCTCCCCCAGCCACCCCTCAGGGGCGTCAGTCCCATCCTGCCTCCACTTCTCCTCCCCCTTCACTCCCCACACACCCCACAACCTACCCGGTCGCTGGGGGCTCCTCCCATCCCTTTAGGTGTCCGTGGTCCCCCACGGTGCCTGGTAGGTGCCCTAGTTGTACAGAAACACGAATTCCCCCTCCTCCTAGTCCGCCATCTTGATACGCCCTCAAGGTGGACATTTCTAATCGCAGACAACTGAGGCAGAATGAGAAGGGGATGGATGCACTTTTGTAGGTGATACTCATTTGCAGTTTCCAGCCTCAAACATAATCCTGTTCTATCTGCAATTTCCTATTTCTGCCAACTTCTATCCCAGGAAAAGAAAGTAATTAGGAGCCCTCAGGTTCTGCTGTTTTCACATCTGTCCTATCCCCAGATAACTCTACTCCCAGGTGGACGGTTGTAACTTAGGAAGGTAGAGCTGCTGCATCAAGTAAATAGCAAAGGACTTAATTGGATGCTAGTGTCTCTCCAGGTTTTGGTGGGAGGGATAACTAAACCTAAAGACTTTGGTAGAATTATTGATATTTTTAAGCCAATGTAGAAAGTTGCTTTAAATTGAGTGAGGGAGATAGTTAATTAAATTTTTTTTCCACTTAATCTAAAAATCAGGCTAGGAAGCTGGAATTGCTATGGCTTCAGGGGAAAGAAAAGCAAAAACTGTTTGAGGTCAGCACAATCTCAATAACCAAGTTAGAAAAGTTGGAAAGTTATGCTATTTTTCCTTAGCCTCATCTTGTTCTCAGTAATTGCTTCCTTTCAACCATAAAGTTGTTTAGTGTAGGAGAGATATTCCAAGGCTTCTCTTTATATTCACTGCTGCAAGATCCCATTTTAGCATAATTACAGTCTTGGAGTTGCAGAGACAGGCTCACTCTATCTAGCTGTGCAGCTGGCTTTCTCAAATGACAATGGGATGCTCACCAGCTTAGTGACGGCCAAGGCCGTGAGCCAGGGGGAGGCCCTCATGCGGAAATTTTGCCCTTGCTTTGTCTGCATTTCCTCCGTGAAAATGGGGAAATGGTTTAGAATTTTAAAAAGCACTGTTTTTATTCTCTTAGGGCTTTTGAAGGGATGTGCTGAGCTTCAAATGCAGATTTCAGAATCCTAAATCAGCGATTATTCATCTTTACATCTCCGACTGATATTACAGAGCAGAAACAACAAAAAAGAAAGATAAATTTTGTAGTACTCTTCTCCTTGTCCTTCTTCTTCTATTTCTCTTTTCTTTTTGTGAGAAGATTAAAGAAAGTCTAAATTTGCTTGCCTTCTTTACCTGCAAGATAATTCCATATTCAGCTTGCTTATTTGCTAACAGAAGTTCTTTCCATGATTTGCTAACCAATAACTGTTCACACTCAACCCTCAGTTATCTACTTAGAGACTTCTGCTTATAAATACTTTGATTTCCCTGCTTCTCAGTAAGACCAGGGCCCTTTCTGTCTTCTACCCAGCTTACCCAGATGTACTGTCCTCTGCCCCCAAGTTCTGTACATTCTTCCTTCACACGAATTCTTGCATCCATCCCCTTTCTATTTCACTTATCACAACTTTAGTTCAGGTCTTTACATCTCTTTCTCAATTATTACAGAAGCTTCCTAAATGGTCCATCTACTTCCAGGCTTTCTCTATCCAATTTTTAAAGGTTTCAAATCAACTTTCTTATAGCACCATTCAAAGAGGCATGAACAAAAAAGACTTATACACCATCCATGATGTGTCAAGTGCCAAAACTGACACTTGGAATACATAGGTGAAAGATACTCTCATGAGTGGACTTTCTGTTCTGATCAAATTGATGTCTTTTCTAGCTCAGGGACAGGCTCCATATATCAGTGGTTCTCAAATAGAAGGCATTTTTGATTGTCCCAACGGGGGTGGAGAAGGGAGTTACTGTCATCTAGTATTTAGAGGCCAGGGACGCTGCTAAGCATCCTACAATGTAGAGGACAGCTCCCTCCAACAAAAATGGAACAGTACAAAGTGTCAGTGGTGCCAAGATGGAGAAAGTGCACATGTTAATAGTTACTTCATCAATTTCCCCCTCAGTTCAATGCCTCCCATCTCCATGTAATCAAATCCTACTCATTCTCCAAAGCTTACTTCAACTCCCCCTCGCCCAGTTCTCTCCCTGAATTCCTAAGGCACTTTTGGTAGGAAGCACTCCCTATGTGTGTATCATTTTCCTTTGGAGATAGTGCTCTGTGTCCCATGCACCCCATCTTGTCAGAGTATTGCTGCTGAAAGTCAGTGGGTCCATATTCTACTTTAGTGTCCACACTAGCAAGCACAGGGCCCCACATATATTACACAATCAGTAAATACTTATAACTCAAAAGCTGAATCCATTAGCACAGAAATTGACAGCTGAAGTAGTCAGAAGAGAACTTGCTACAGATTTGAGATGAGGGCAATTAATCTGCAGCTATCTCATTAAGAGAAAAGCCAAGGGAAAATGGGAATATAAAGAAAGGGACAAGGACATCAGGATGTACTGCCTAGGATAAAATAGTTACAGTATGCAATTAATCAGATTCTTTTATTGTGGTAAAATACATGTAACAAAATTTATCATTTTAACCATTATTAAGTGTGCAGTTCAGTGATATTAAATACATTCATATTTTTGTGCAACAATCCCCACCAACCATCTCCAGAACTCTTTTTTTTTTTTTTTTTTTTTTGGCCATACCATGCAGTTTGTGGGATCTTAGTTCCCTGACCAGGGATTTAACCCACATCCTCAGCAGTGAAAGTGCAAGGTCCTAACCACTGGACTGCCAGGGAATTCCCCAGAACTCTTTTAATTTTGCAAAACTGAAACTCTATAAAAAATAGAAACTCGGGCTTCCCTGGTGGCACAGTGGTTGAGAGTCCGCCTGCCGATGCAGGGGACACGGGTTCGTGCCCCGGTCCGGGAAGATCCCACATGCCGCGGAGCGGCTGGGCCCGTGAGCCATGGCCGCTGGGCCTGCGCGTCCGGAGCCTGTGCTCCGCAACGGGAGAGGCCGCGGCAGTGAGAGGCCCGCGTACCGCAAAAAAAAAAAAAAAGAAAAAAAAAAAGAAACTCATTTAAAAAAAAATACCTCCCTTTTCTCCTTTCTTCCACTCCCTAGCAACCTAGAGAGTGGAAGAAAGGAGAAAAGGGAGGTACTTTCTGTCTCTATAAATTTGACTACTCTAGGTACCTCATATAAGAGGGATTATGCAAGATTCGTCCTTTTGTGACTGGCTCATTTCACTTAGCGTAATATCTTCAAGGTTCATCCATGTCGTAGCATGTGTCAGAATTTCTCTCCTTTTTAACGCTGAATAATTTTCCATTGTATGTGTATACCACATTTTGTTTATCCATTCATCCATCAGGGAACACTTGGGTTGCTTCCACCACTGGCTATTGGGAATAAAGCTGCTATGAACATAGGTGTATAAATATATGTTCAAGTCCCTGTTTTCATTTCTTTTGGATATATACCCAGAAATGGAATTGCTGGATCATGTGGTAATACTATTTTCAATTTTTTGAGGGATTGCCATACTGTTTTCCACAGCAGCTCTACCATTTGACATTCCCAAAAGCAATGCACAAGGATTCCAATTTCTCCACGTCCCTGACAGCACGTGTTCTTTTCTGTTTTTTTTTTTTAATAATAACCATCTTAATGAGTGTGATGTGGTATCTCATTGTGGTTTTGATTTGCACTTCCCTGATGACTAATGATGTTAAGCATTCTTGCATCTGCTTAAGCGGCCGTTTGTATATTTTCTTGGAGAAATGTCTATGCAAGTCCTTTTCCCATTTTTTAAAAAAATTTATTTATTTTATTTACTTATTTTTGGCTGTGTTGGGTCTTTGTTGCTGCATGCGGGCTTTCTCTAGTTGCGGTGCGCAGGCTTCTCATTGCGGTGGCTTCTCTTGTTGCAGAGCACGGGCTCCAGGCTCGCGGGCTCTAGAGCACAGGCTCAGTACTTGGGGTGCACGAGCTTAGTTGCTCCGTGGCATGTGGGATCTTCCCGGTCCAGGTCTCGAACCCGTGTCCCTTGCATTAGCAGGCAAATTCTTAACCACTGCACCGCCAGGGAAGCCCATTTTTTAATCAGGTTGTTTGTTTTGTTGTTGAGTTATAGGAGTTCTTTATATAATCTAGGTATCAATTCCTTATCAGATATACAATTTGCAAATATTTTCTCCCATTCTGAGGGTTACCTTTTCACTCTGTTGATAGTGTCTTTTTTTTTTTTTTTTTTTTTTTTTTTTTTTTTTTTTTTGCGGTACGCAGGCCTCTCACTGTTGTGGCCTCTCCCGTTGTGGAACACAGGCTCTGGACGCGCAGGCTCAGCGGCCATGGCTCACGGGCCCAGCCGCTCCGCGGCATGTGGGATCTTCCCGCACCGGGGGCACGAACCCGTGTCCCCTGCATCGGCAGGCGGACTCTCAACCACTGCGCCACCAGGGAAGCCCGATATTGTCTTTTGATGCACAAACATTTTTAATTTTGATGAAGTACAGTTTATCTATTTTTTTTCTTTTGTTGCCTGTGGTTTTAGTTTCACATGGCCAAATTCTATGTCATGAAGATTTTCCTCTGTTTTCTTCCCAGAGTTTTATAGTTTTAGCCCTTATGTTTAGGTCTTTGATCCGTTTTATGTGCATTTTTGTACATGGTGTAAGGTAAGGGTTCAACTTCATTCTTTTGCATATGGATATTTAGTTTTCCAACACCATTGATTGAAAAATCTGTCCTTTCCCCATTCAATGGTCTTGGCATCCTCGTTGAAATCATTTGACCATATATGAGAGAGTTTATTTCTGAGTTCCCTATTCTATTTCATTGGTTTATATGGCTGTCTTTATGCCAATACCACACTGTTTGTTTACTGGGATTTTGTACAAAGTTTTGAAATGAGGAAATGTGAGACCTCCAACTTTGCTTTTCTTTTTCAAGATTGTTTAGCTCTTTGGGATCCCTTGAGATCCCACATGAAATTTTAGGATGAATTTTTCTATTTATGAAAATAATATTGTTGGAATTTTGATAGAGATTGCATTGAATGTGGAGATTAATTTTGGTAGTATTGACATCTTAACAGTATTACACCTTCCAATCCATGTACACTAGATGGCTTTCCATTTACTTGTGTGTTCAGTAATTTCTTTCAACAACATTTTATAGTTTTCAGAGTACAAGTCAATCAGATTCTTTTTTAAAAGAAGTTATTTTTTCAAACAATATAATGAGAACAGTAATGGAAGTTTTAAAATAGGAGTTATTCATCCTAAATCTCACTTCCCAAACAATCATTTGACTTCACTTTCCCCTGTCTCCTTCGAGTCTTGTCTGCATGTATATATGATATCAACAAAATTGCAATCATTTCATGAATCCAATTTTGAACCTTGGTTTATTTACTTATTATTATAACCTATTCATTTTCCATGTTGTCATATAATCACTTTAACAGATTCTAAGGATGCTATACTAACAGTGAACTCTGGGAAGGGGAAGGGCAGCTGGTGGGCTGATCTTTGGGTTAGGGGCAGGGATGGAAATACTCTTTTTTTTTTTTTTTTAAACTTCCCAAAGTAGCAAAAACCAATACTTCCTTAGCAAAATGAAAGCAAGGGATTTAGAGATTTTTCTGGGGAAACTGCTTTACTGATTGAATGGGAATAGTCACAATTCAAGAAAATATATTGACTGATTTTACCAGTGCTGTCTGAATATTCTCTAACCCTAACTCTAAAATGTAGCATTTAACATTTGGAATTCATCTTGAAAGAAAAGTGTCCCAAAGCATCAAGAACATTTATTTGCTACACTTATTACAGTGGATGACTGAAATATTTATATCCATCTATAATTTTCAGTTACAGAAACTTTCAGTTTTCAATAGCTATTCAGAAATTCTATGAAATTGGATAAAATGCAAATAGGTTTTTTGTATGAAGAGGCATTTTAGTCATATTTGATTTTATCACCTTTCTTGGAATGAAAAACTAAGCTGACAGTGTTAAGTGTTGAATTGGGAGGTATGAATTGGTAAAGACAGGTTTGGGAACACTTATCATGCCAAAGTTTATAATCAGAGTAGTGAACATGCCCCTACAGCAAAAGCAGCCTGTCTCCTAGAATTATCTCTCCTCAGTTAGAAGGAGCCTGTACATACTTGACTGCACCAATGAAAACCCACTGCTTACCTTTCTTTTACAAGATTTATGCCATTTTGTGGATGAATTTAAGGACAAAATATAAGCATGGATCTTGGATTCTTCCTTTCTCTGGCTGCCTGCCACCCGCCCTCCCTTTTATTTTTCTTAATTTAGGGGCCATGTATTTCTAATCAGACTTACTAAAGATATTATGGACCAAAACTTCCATCAATTATTTTCTTCTTCTTCTTCATCATCATCATCATCATCATGAGATTTTTTTTATATGAAATATTTTTTTATTTTATTTTATTTTATTTTATTTTTTTGTTTGTTTGTTTTCTTTTTTTTTTTTTTGCGGTACGTGGGCCTCTCACTGTTGTGGCCTCTCCCGTTGCGGAGCACAGGCTCCGGACGCGCAGGCTCAGCGGCCATGGCTCCGGACCTAGCTGCTCCGCGGCACGTGGGATCTTCCTGGACCGGGGCACGAACCCGCGTCCCCTGCATCGGCAGACGGACTCTCAACCACTGCGCCACCAGGGAAGCCCTATTTTATTTTTTTGATGGGTCATATGGTAGTTCTCTTTTTAATTTTTTGAGGAAATTCCATAATGTTTTCCATAGTGGCTGCACCAATTTATTTTCTCAACAACAGTGCACAGGTGTTCCCTTTTCTCCATAATCCTGATCAACACGTTATTTGTTGTCTTTTTTTATTATTATTAATTTTTATTGGAGTATAGTTGTTTCACAATGTTGTGTTGATTTCTGCTGTACAGCAAAGTGAATCAGCTACACGTATACATATATCCCCTCTTTTTTGGGTTTCCTTCCCATTTAGGTCACCACAGAGCATTGAGTAGAGTTCCCTGTGCTATACAGTATGTTCTCACTAGTTATCTATTTTATACATAGTAGTGTACATATGTCAATCCCAGTCTCCCAGTTCATCCCACCTCCCCCTTCCCCAGCTGGTATCCACACATCTGTTCTCTACATCTGTGTCTCTATTTCTGCTTTGCAAATAAGTTCATCTGTCTCATTTTTCTAGATTCCACATATAAGCGATATTATACAATATTTATTTTTCTCTTTCTGACTTACTTCACTCTGTATCATCAGAGATTCTTATTGTAGTTTTAAAACTATCTATACTGTCTTAATAAGTCACATTTTTCTAGTATCACCACTTTCTCCAGGTTCAAGAATTGAGACCTGGGTAAAGCAATCACAGTGTTCCTTTCAACTAATTTCTAGTGTTTGTTTCCCACTCAGTTTAAAATGGAATATTTTTTTAAACTGGAATATATTTTGACAGTCTGGGATTTAAAACTTTTTTTAACTCCTAGAGACCAGCCCTGAAAGATCTGAGATTTTACTTAAGAGGTTAAAATAACAAATACCCGCACTGAATAGCTCCTGGAGAACTGGTTAGTTTAACTTTTTATGCTGGCTGCCCAAGGTGGTCTGCTTCCATCTGTGGGGCACACACTTTATTGTAGAGCTCAGAATGCATACACTTCATCCAGTCATTTTCAACATGCACGAGGGTAGTAGATAGCTCCATTAGGCAATGTCAGAGATGATAAATGTGTCCAAATTACTAGCCAGAAATGCTTAGTAAGCATCAGAAGATGGGTTCTGCTTTCCCAATTATTAAGCAGATTATTCAGAAATACTAAAACATTCGTTTTTCATTGCAGATTGTTGACCAGAAGCCAGGGACAGCTGTCTTCCTGTAATGCCCCATGGCGACGCCCACAGGAAATTTTCCCTTCAGCGTTCAACCCACTAAAAGGTATGAAAGGATGTGCAGTCATTTAGCATCCTTGACATCTAGGATTTGACTGAAAGGTTTTATGCAGAGAAACCCATGGATCCTGGAAGGTCAGTTGTCTACCTTTAGGTGAATTTGTTTCAGTAATATCAAATTGTCTGGTTTTCTCTGCATAAAAATAATGAAATGGTCACAGCATGTGTATGCATTGTCTGCATAAATGTATCGTAGGCCATCTGTATGCATCTTTCTGGGAAGCAGGCCTTGGATCTAAGTCATGATAAATTTAAAATATGGCATTTTCCACGGAGCAACTAAGCCCGTGTGCCACAACTACTGAGCCTGCGATCTAGAGCCCATGAACCACAACTACAGAGCCCACGTGCCACAACTACTGAAGCTCATGCGCCTATAGCCCATGCTCCACAACAAGAGAAGCCACTGCAATGAGAAGCCCGCACACTGCAGCAAAGAGTAGCCCCAACTCGCCACAACTAGAGAAAGCCCGCTCACAGCAACAAAGACCCAACGCAGCCAAAATAAATAAATTAATTAATTAATTTAAAAAATAAATAAAATAAAATATGGCATTTTGCTTTGATTCTACAAAAGGTAGAGTGGAGAAATTAACCATCTTTAAGGAACAGTTTTTGAAAATGAGGTCCTAGGACTGTCTGCATCAGAATGATCTGACTTTAACAATTTTATATTTCAGAGTTTCACCCCAGGTAGGGCCTGGGCACCCTGCTTTTTAGCAAACACCTAGGGGATTCTGATACAGATGGCCCCATCATCTCTCATCTAACAAACACTACCCTGAGGAAACAGCAGAGGACTCCGTCAGAGGAACTGAGCTGTATTCTCCCCTTGGTGGAAGGACGGAATTGAGCATTTCCAATACTGAATTATTTTAGGCAGAACTAGTCATAAAAAGGACTTAAGGGCAGTTAGTATCATTACTTTGACAGCTGTCAACTTATTCATCTTTTCTCATTCTGGCATTTCTTCAATTTTTCTCCATGATGAAATGAACCCTTGTGGTCTAGCCATGGACCCTCAGTTATTCTCATTTATGGCTTTGTAGCTCATTAAAGAGCAGAGAGCTATGCATCATCATAGGGGAATGAATCATTAGGGAATGATTCAGTTATCAAATGATTATCCTTTTATTAGTAACTAATAATGTAATGGTGTGACTAGAATTCTAGCTGGATTTTCCCTTCTGACCACTAGAATATTTTATTTTATTTTTTAGTGCTTTCCTTTTTTAAAGTTAATTACTTTTTTTTTTTTTTTTTTGGCTGCGTTTTGTCTTCATTGCTGTGCACAGGCTTTCTCTAGTTGCAGCAAGCAGGGGCTACTCTTCATTGTGGTGTGCGGGCTTCTCATTGCGGTGGCTTCTCTTGTTGTGAAGCACAGGCTATAGGTGCACAGGCTTCAGTAGTTGTGGCACACAGGCTCAGTAGTTGTGGCTCATGGGCTCTAGATTGCAGGCTCAGTAGTTGTGGCACACGGGTTAGTTGCTCCACGGCATGTGGGATCTTGCCAGACCAGGGCTCGAACCCGTGTCCCTGCATTGGCAGGCGGATTCTTAACCACTGCACCACCGGGGAAGGCCCTAGAATATTTTAAATAGAAAGCGTACAATAGGAGGTATAGGAAAAATATAGGAGGTATAGGAACATTTGCTTTGAATGATTTGAAACCATTTCTTACGGAACTAGTATAAAGTAGGTAGAGTTCCTATTTAATGCTTTTCTTATTGCTTGGGAATTCCTCAATCTCCTCATCAATTCCTTTGATGAGAACACACAGCTGTTGTACTCCTCTGCTTGCCATCAACCACGTGCCCCTCCTCTTCACTAAGGGGTCTCCAACTAAAACTTTCTCTACACCAGAATTTGTTCTACTGTCAAACTGTGCCTATTCACTTATTAATAACAATGCAGAAATTATCAATTAAATATTATCAAACAAATCTAGCAATACATCAGAAGAATAACTCACCAAGTCCAAGTGGGTTTCATTCCAGAGATGCAAGGGTAAGTCCATTTTAGGAACTCTATTAACTTAATTCATTTTAATAGATCTTGTAAGAAAAGTCATCTAATATTACCTACACTGATGCTGGAAAAGCTCTTGAAAAAAATGTACATCTATTCTTCATAAAAACTCTCAATCCCTAACATGACTGAGTAGATCTGTCTTAACCTGGAAGCCTTCATCATACTTAATGGGAAACCACCAGGATTATTTCCACCAGAGTCAGAAACAAAGGATATTTATTTACTCACACTTCTCTTAAGAGGTCTTGCAGTAACTGGTAAATCTTGTGGACTTTGGTATTCAACTACCACTACCAAGGTTCAAATCCCAACCTTGCCACCTAGAACCTGTGTGACTGTGGGCAATTTACTTAATATTTCTCTGCTGAGTTTCCCTTTCTGTAAATGGGGTAATGATAATACTTACAATCTTAAGGTTGCTTGCTATGAGGTATTAACAGGTTGATAGGAACAAAGTAATTGATAGGTGCATGTAAGTGTTTTGTAAATATTAGCTACCATTGCAATTATTTAACATTATTTCTGAGGCAGTAGACAAACCAAACAGAAAGAAGAAGGGATTTAGAGGTGTTAAAAGAAGAAATAAAATTATCTACATTTTAGTTACTATAATTGTAAAACTTAAAAATCCAAGAAAGTACTGAAAAACTACAACAAATAGTAAGAAAATTCTTTAAATAGCAGGGTATAAAATTCACATACACAAATCAACAGAGCTCATGTGTTTGAAGAAAAAAATGAATGAAAAGAAAGGCATAGCATGTTCCTGCATGGGAAGACTCAACATCATAAAGATGTTAATCCTCTCTAAATTAAGTTATAAGTCTGACACTGTCATTAATAAAATACAAGGAATTTTTTAAAAACTGGATAAGTTGATTCTAAATTTCATGAGCAGAACAATCATGTGGGAAGTTACAGGGAATTCCTGGAAAATAAGAGTGTAAGTGGTAATTTATTTCACCAGATGTTAAACATTATATAGTCTCAATAATTTTTAGCACACACATAGACAGATTGACTGAATAGAATCTGAGCTTGAAATGAACCTGAACTCATACAAGAATTTAGCATACAACAAAATTGTCATCTAGAATCAGTTGGGAAAAAAGGAACTATTCCCCACTTGCAAAACAAATAGTGATGGGGTAACAGCCATATGGAAAAATTAGAGGCAGTTCCTGTCAAGAACTGTGATGAGTCTGAGATTTTACCCTGCTTGTAAGCTAACAAGTTGGCCTGCTAGGTTTTCATAGATGCTGTCAGAAGACATGAGACTCCTAGGTCAGAGACAAAAGATTTTCTTGCTCATGGACCAGCAAGAAGCATGAGCTTCACGATTGTGTTAGTTCGTCTTGCTCCCTAGGTAATGCAGAGTTTGATCCAGATGGAAGCTGCATGGGTTTGTGTCATGGTTGAGGAACTCTGAGCGTAGGCAATTCTCTATCTTATAAGGGGACTGCTAGCAAATCTGATCCAAAGGGAAACATTACCTTTATCACGCTGGACAACAAACAAATCTGCCCTTCGACATGGAGGAAAACACTATTTCTATCTCCCAAGGCTGATTATTATACAAACATCCTTGAAAAGATAGTTCAGAACAAAAGCTGTCACAAGATGCACAGAAACATGAGAGATCCATGGAGAATCAACTCCCCACAGACCCTTACCTTTCCTTTATACCAAGATAAATTCCAAATGGATCAAAGAAGTAAACGTTTACCAAAAAGTAAGCAATATAAGAATGATAAAAAGAGAGAAAATCCTCAGAATGGTAAAGGCCTTTATAAACTATAACACAAAAACATTAAACATAATTTTAAAGTACATGCTAAAATCAAATAAAAGAAAGAAACTTGGAAAAAGAATTTGCAAATCATATTATAAACACATAGCTAATTAACTTAGTGTAGCAGTTACAAATAAGATGCTGAATGAAAAACCAAAGACCAATAGAAAAAGGGACAAAAGAGTTAAATGGTTCACCAGAAAAGAAAATATAAAGGGCTCCTAAACATATGAAAAAAATTTCAGTTAAAATACACTGACAATATTTTTCACCTATTAGATTGGCAAAAAAAAAAAGAAATTTGATAATACACTGTGTTGGTGCTATGCAGTACAATAAGGTGTATATGCTGAACAAGCCCATCTATTGGATTGGCTACAATATTACTGTTTACAATTTTGAGCCACAAGAAAGTGTTGTAGCTATTTCTAAAAATTAAATTTAAAAATTTTATTCATAATTACAAAAATAAAAACAACCCAAATGTCCCTGTATTAGTCTGCTGAGGTTGCTGTAACAAAATCCCACAGACTGGGTAGCTTAAACAACAGAAATTATTTTCTTGCAGTTCTTGTAGATGGAAGGTCCAAGATCCAGGTGCCAGCTGATTCAGTTTCTGGTAAAGACTCTCTTCTTGGCTTGCAGATGGCCGCCTTCTCTCTGTGTGCTCACATGGCCTTTCCTCAGTGTGTGTGCTCAGAGAGGGAACTCTTGTGTCTCTTCTTCTTATAAGGGCACCAGCCCTATCGGGTTAGAGCCCCACCCTTTTGACCTCACTTAACCTTAATTAAGTTTATAATCAATTTAACCCAAAGGCCCTATCTCCAAACACAATTATATTGTGGGTTAGGGATTCAACATATGAATTTTGGGGGGGACACAATTCAGTCCACAGCAGTCCCTTAACTGGGCAATGAATAAACAAAATCTGGTACCTCCATACAGTGAGATACTATTCAGCAATACAAGTGGACAAATTATTGAAACAGAAAGTAACATGGATGAATCTCGAATTATGCTAAGTGATAAAGCCGGATTTACAAGGCTATATATTATATGTGCCCATTTATATGACATTCTGGAAAAGACAAACCTATCAGATCAGAAAACAGATCAGTGGTTGCTAAGGAATGGAGAACGGTTTGACACAAAGGGATATAGAGGAATTTTTTTGCTGTGATGGAAGTGTTCCATATTACCTTGTTTGTGGTGCTGGTTACGTGACTGTGTTT
The DNA here is from genome assembly GCF_949987515.2 of Delphinus delphis. NCBI lineage: Eukaryota > Metazoa > Chordata > Mammalia > Artiodactyla > Delphinidae > Delphinus > Delphinus delphis. The sequence continues at coordinate 81,496,827 of NC_082685.1, forward strand.
ATTTGTCAACACTAACAGAACTGGACATTAAAAGGGCTAAAGTTTACTGAATCTAAATTATATTTAGTTTTAAAAATGAAAAAAGCTATTCTGTATCCTATACCCTATTAGTTTGTCATCAGACTGTAAGGTTATAATGTCTAATACTGATAATAGTTCTTTCCTACTAAGGATTTCTTATTTTTGTTTTTTGAATTTAACAGAGCCTTTCAGAGAGAGATAATGACGAAAAAAAAAAAAAAAGAATCTCAGTGAAAGTTTAGGGCAAGATTTTTTTCCTGTGGGTTAGGGTGTCCTTTGTGTAACCCCACAAACAGAAAGTCACTAAGTGAGCCTCCAAGCCCACGAACTAATATTTTTGCTATCAAGGTTAAAGTAGAAATCTGTGGAAACAGCCCTGAGCTTTCTTTCTGGGGGCCAGTTTTTTAAAGAATGGACAAAGGCATCAAAGGCATTCAGAGAACATGAGCCCAACCTGCTGTGTCCTGTAGCAACACCTGCTCAGAGGAGGAGAGTTGGGTTCTGTTTCACAATTGATGTCCCCTACCATGTGTCCCCACCTCTCTCCATTTTCCTGCCATCTGCCCAGTGTCCACACAGTGACCAAATAGCATTTCTGCCATGCTTTACCATCAACAAAAGAAAAATAAACTGGTGAGCAAAGTGCTTCCTTATAGCAACATCAGAATGTTTTTAAACACCACCAAGCAGGAAATAACAGATGAAAGTCACAGTCTCTAAAGGAACTTCTCTTAGAGAAAAACAGTAGCACAGTATTGATAGGCTGTCAGTTAGAGGAAGTGGCAACTATGCAGGCACATTCCCTAGGGAGTGTCTCCATTTATTTGATATGCAGTGAAATTTGTTTAAAATATTTTATCATCAGACTAGAAATCATCAGACTGAAAAGGTCACCTGTCCAGGATGAAAACAAAAACTACTTTCCTCTAAAATAAAATCTCCCACCCTACTCCTTACCCTGAGATTCCTTTCATCACTTCCCCAATAGTCAGCTTTACATCCTGTGGAAAGAGGGGTGTGAGTCTGTAATCCAAAATATTTCCAAGTTGGAGGATCAGTGTGAAAAGTAGATGGGAGTGGGACTGGGGTTGTGTAAATGGGTACAGTTCTTGGAGGAGCGCTGGACCCCTGTTCTCTAGCACCTGAGCCTCCAGCCCTTACTGTGGGTCTGAGGTCTCTGTTCCTTGGGGCCGGCCTGATGGGTAGAAAGTGCAGCCACTGTGGAGAGTAACTCTGCAAGATAGCTGGCGGTCAGGTAGCTGCGCATGTTCACTGCTGCTCTGTTGCTGCAGCTGCAGAAGCAGCTCTGCACTGCCTTTGTCAGGTCTGGGCTGCCCGATGAAACCCACGGAAATATCTACTCCTCTCCACCCCTCTCAGCCAGTCACTCATCCCTATTTTTAGGATTCCTTAGCAACTGAGCGGCCTGTTATTCCGTAACTAATATTTTGCATTCCTGATTCCATTCCTACAGTTATCACCCCCTCCTTCCTCCTAAATGTATGCCATATTGTCCCTGCAAGTTCTCCCCGTGAATGTATGTCTTATTGTTCCTGCAAGTTCTCCAAGGACAGGAAAAGCACATTCATCAGGATCTGCTCTGTGCCTCATAACTCCTGGATTCACGAAATTCTTCCTCTGTCAACCCTAAATTCCTTCTAATGAAGTTGAACCCTATTCCTCGCTCTCCATCTTCATCAGAGATGAGGAATAGCCAATCAACATTCTCTTTGTAATAAACTTTCATTTTGCTTAATCCGAAACAAGAAAAGCATGATATTTTAAAAAATCAGTTATCTGCTTTTGAAGAAGTCAAAGGGCAAGGAGCTGCATCTGGCCCACTCTGCCCCACTACGGGAGGAGGTCAGGGGAGAATTCCTTCTTTAAGTCACCAGACCTAAGGAATACTGCCATTTTGTTGTAAATTAAAGCAGCATTTGTGCTACTGTTGCAAGATGTTATAACACAATGGAGTGGGGGGAAATCTCTGCCTTTTTTTTTTTTTTTTTTTTTTTGCAGTACGCGGGCCTCTCACTGTTGTGGCCTCTCCCGTTGCGGAGCACAGGCTCCGGACGCGCAGGCTCAGCAGCCACAGCTCACAGGCCCAGCCGCTCCGCGGCATGTGGGATCTTCCCGGACCGGGGCACGAACCCGTGTCCCCTGCATCGGCAGGCGGACTCCCAACCACTGCGCCACCAGGGAAGCCCAAATCTCTGCCTTTTTAAACTTAGGATCATTTATAATCATTAAGTCTTGGCAGGTCTAGTCCCCACCCATCACTCCCTCTTACTAACAGCTTGTTCCTATTCTTAGCTTGGTGGGAATGTTTGATTATGTGATGTATTTGGGGAAAATAAACTAGAGTCACTGAACGTACAAAGGAAGAAGCTCATTTTGTAGATATTTAAATTAAGATAATGCTAACCTTAAAAAAAATAGTCTATCTTCACAATAAAATCCAATTTTAAATGTATCATATTTATTATGAACATTTCTTTCTAATGAAAAAAAGATTCTATTTGTCTTTTACCATGAGAACTTGGCAATAGCCTGTTCTATAGTGAGCTTCAACAAATACCAATGTACTTTCAAGTTGGACAGTGTGGGTTCTAGGCTCACTGATAGGGATTTTGTACTCCTGCTTTTCTGTGGCAGCTGGTATGCTCCACTGAAGAATTTTTCCTCAGTGGAGGCTGAAGCAGGACATTCTTTGGGGCAGGCCCTTCATTTTCTTGCCAACTCTTTGAAGCTTTGCCCAGTGCAAAGCTCACATCACTCTAGTACATAGTGGAATGACAAGATGGAATTTGCAGTAGCATGAGCTCTGTGAGCCCAGGAATTGTAAACTCTTTGGATATAGATTAGAATAATACCTTCACTAACTAATACCAACACTAACTTCAGCCTAGTAAACTAAGATCGAAAATTAAAGAAAGATGTGTGGTATTCTTGGTATATTAGAGCCACTGATTGCCTCAAAGAGCCCCCTTTTACCCAGAATATTACATGCTTCCTAACAGCAATGGAGGAAGTCACCATTATGACTCTTACCCCTAAGATTAAGGTATGTGTAGATTTCATACTTCACTCTATAATTTTGCCATCAGAGTCTGTCTTTTAGACATTGTCATCTGCTCTTAGTAAATGCTGTGGATAAATGTATTCTAACAACTTCATCCACATTAATATATACATTTTCCTAAAAAAATTATTTTAATTCTCACGTATACTTACTAAATGATGTGAATAACTTTTATTGTTATCAAAGATAAGCCAAAAAGACTACTTTTGCGTCAGCTAGCTGTATGTTTGAACAGAATTATTTGGCAATTTGCCTCAATTTTCAGAATCACATTGATCCAGCTGACACTCTGGTAATTTTAGTCAAATGCTGCTTGGGATGACCCCGCCCAAATGGTTCACTGGGGACCTTAGGGACCCAGAAGTCTTTTGTCCCCTAAGTCTAAAAGCTTTCAGCCAAGGAGCTAGAGGCAGAAGTGGAAACTAAACCAATCCATGCTACCACCCTCACTGCCACCCTGCCCTCTGCAAGCTTTTCAGTCCAGGACAAGAGTCCATCTGAGATCTGGCTTGTTTCCTTTGTTTCAGAAAGCACCAAGAAAGGGAAGCTCTGTGCTCTCTAGGGATACTCTTCCTAAATTCCTAGCATCAGGATTTGATGGTTCTAAGTTCAGGAATGGAGCCCGTTCCCCCTCTTCTCTTCCCCTGTAACTTTCTATCTCCTCCAGCAGGAATAAATGGTGGGCATCATGTTTCTCCAACCTCAGCCAGAAAGTAATTAAATACTGGTACCCAAAGGGGCCCTTTTGTTCTTTTTCTAAAGGCAAGTCCAGCATCTTCTGTGTTTAATACCTGAAAAGCCAGTTTGTAATAGAAATTTATGGGTAATACACCTAGAAACAATACATCCAAGTAGTTCCTTATGGTGAGATTTTGCCAAAATGTTCTATTTCATTCTTATGTAACTCCTATGAGCTAATTTGTGAAATAAGATTTTGGCCCTAAGCACATTTCTTAGAAGTAAATAAGGAATTTAGGTAAATATTATGCAAGTTACTTTGAGCTACTACTCCTGTATTCCCTCCACTATCAGTTTTAATAACAGTTTTTAAAATACCATGTTTTGAAGGGAGCTTTATTTTTCTCAGCTCTGTCTCCCATCTGCTACATTTAGTAACAAAGCCATAATCTGGGGTTTATGATATTAATTGCTGTGGAGATTAATGTAATGCTATGCTCTTAAGGTTTTACTGAGACAGCATGGATGAGTAAAGGGGTTTGAAACATAAATAATACACTACAGTAAGCATTTGAGAAAAGTAAAACATTTAATAAATAGATTCAATTTTAGAATTAATATGTACTCACCTTTGTACTCACATATTGCTTGGTTGCATGTACAATTTAAAGGATTAGGTCAAAGCAAATTCTGTTTGAAAAAAAAACCTATTACTTGTGAAATGAAACTGCACACAAAAGAAGAGATGATGTTATTGTATTTCAAAGTGACCTCCATTCTACATCCCAGCATAAAATATTTTTACAAAGATAATTGACCTCTCTTCCGCCTCAGAATACTAGATTAGTGACACCTGGTTATGGTGTGTGTGTGTGTGAACAAGTATAGGAGGAAAGATAGCCCTGTAATAGAAGACTTTTCTTGCTTCAATAATAATTTTCTTAAAGCCTTTTATTCCTGCCACTAGAGTGAAAGGAAACAATGCCTCTCTTTCTTAGCACCTGCCTGCCTTCCCATTCCCTCCAGTTCAAGGTAGAAGAAGAATAGGCCTGAGCCTTCCTCCAAGCTTCCTGTCTCAGGAATTTACTAACCCCTGGGAACTGGTGAGCAAATTACAACATCCATGTTCAACAACAACAACAAAAGGAACCTCTACCCTTATCTTGTGCTATATGCAAAAATAGATCATAGACATAAATGTACAACCTATAAACTATAAAACTTCTAGAAGAAATCATAGGAGAAACATTTTGACCTTGAGTTAGACAAATTTTCTTAGATATAGCACCAAAAACATGTTTTATTTAAAAAACAACTGATAATTTGGATTTCAAAATTTTAAACTTCTCCTTTTCAAAAGACACCACAAAATGAAAATACAAGCTACAGACTGGGAGAAAATATTTGTAAAATGCATGTCGTTTAAAAGATTTGTATCCAGAATATGTAAGGAGTTCTCTAGACTCAATCATAAAAAACAAGTGCCACTACACACCTATTAGAAAGACCAAATCTGGGACATTGACAACACCAAATGCTGGCAAGGATGTAGAATAATGGGAACTCTTATTCATTGCTGATGGGGATACAAAATGGTACAGCCACTTTGGAAGACAGTTTGGCAATTTCTTACAAAACTAAGTTTTGTAAGTTTCTTACTCTTACTATACAATCCATTAATCATGCTGGTATTTACTCAATGGAATTGAAAACATATCCACACAAAAACCTGCACACAGATGTTAATAGCAGCTTTATTCATAAGTGCCCAAACTTGGAAGCAACTAAAATGTACTTTAGTAGATGAATGAATAAATAAACTGTAATACAGCCATATAGTGGAATACTATTCAGCACTAAAAAGAAATAAACTATCAAGTCATTAAAAGACATGGAGGAAACGTAAATGCATATTACTAAGTGAAAGAAGCCAATCTGAAAGGGCTTCATACTGTATGATTCCAATCATATGACATTCTAGAAAAGACAACTCTATGGCAATAATAGAAACATCACTGTTTCTTGGGAAGGGGCGGTAAAGGTACAGGCAGAGCACAGAGGATTTTAAGGGCAGTGAAAATACTCTGTATGATATTCTAATTATGGCTATACGTCACTATACATTTGTCCAAACCCACAGAATGTACAATACCAAGTGTGAACCTAAGATAAATATGAACTTTGAGTGATTGTGATGTGTCACGGTAGTTTCATACTTGGTAACAGATGTATGTACCATTTTGGTGAGTAATGCTAATAATGCAGAAGCTGATTCATGTAGGGAGGTGCTTGAGGATATGTGGAAAATCTCTGTACCTTCCTCTCAATTTTGCTGTGAACCTAAATCTGCTCTTCCAAAAAGGTCTTTAAGTAAGTAAATAAACAAGTGGAATTATTCATAATCATTCTAAACTAAAAACAACACAAGTGTTCCTCAACCAGTGAATGGGTAACAAACTGTGGTACTGTATACTGCAATCTGTATACTGCAATAAAAAGAAATGAACTACTGATGCATGCAACAACATGAGGGAATCTCTAATACATTATGTTAAGTGAAAGTAGCTAGACTCAAAAGTCTACATACTATATGAGTCCTTCTAAATGTCATTGTGGAAAACAAAACAAAACCAGAGGGATAGGAAACATTGGTCAGCACCTGGAGATGGGGAGAGGGGTTGATCACAAATAGGCTTAAGTGAATTTGGGGGGATGATGGAACTATTCTATATCTTGATTGCAGCGGTAGTTACATGACTAGAACTCATAGAACTGTACTCATAGAACTGTACTCTATGAGGAATTTTACTGTGTATAAATTATACCTAAATTTTTTAAATGTTAAAAACAAACAAACAAAAAAACCCTAAAACAACCTCTGACCCAGAGTTGGTATGGTCACTGTTGACGGAGACTGCTGGCTTCTTAGCTCTCTACAAGTGGGGTTGCCAGCTAACCCCACACATGTTTTATTTCAGGCCACATGGGTTGTGCAATGGTTTGTCTCCTTTCTCGTAGACAGCTGCTGACTGATGTTGAAAGACAAGACAAGGAGAACTTTCTCTTTCCTTTATTTCTTTTCCATTTCTTCCTCCCCTTTCTGCTTTTCCCCCAGCTCTTTTCTTTCACTCCTTTTCCCTATTGATTTATCAGTCTGTGCCTAGCTGAAAGAGATCTGCTGGAGGCTATGGTGAGTGGGGCAAAGGGAAGCATTTGCTCTGAACAGAAGTGTATTAGTAAATGATTAACAATGAGCTTTCTGAAACACACACATGAATGCACACACAGATTTATTTTAAATTCTACTGATATAAAGGATATAGAACACATAGTTTATAAATAATAATAGAATATACATTATTCTTTAGTGTGAATTCCATATAGCCAATTGATTCCCAGTGAATGTTTCATTGATTTTTGCTGAACTTTTGTATCTGTAGCCAACATACCATTGTAAATAACAAACAAGTGTAGTTTTGACAAGAATCCTGGATCTTATTTTCACTGACATTAATGATTAAGATGAAAGTGAAACAACAAAGATATGTGTTGGAACTTGACTCATTATTCATCAATGACCTGAGTGACTTGGATGAATTTGATAATGGTTTTTGAATACTGGAGGAATAGTTCCTTGAACTTTGTGCTAGTCACAATGTAACAGCTATAGACACGACATGTTTTTAAGTTTAATCTACAGTATTAACATTTTCTCCATCACTATACAATCAACAAAACAATAAATTGAGCCCAAATTTGGAGCATCCTTCTATTTCCACGGTTTAAATACTCTCACACTGAACAATTCCAAACTACCAACGTGAAATCACTGGACAAAGAGAAGTCCTCCAGCACACCATTATACACTATTTCCACCATCCAGATACAGTAGATGGAAACAGCATCAGGAACACAGGCAACAGCAAAATGTAGTAAAATAAGTTAAAATGATGAGTTTTGAGTATAACCTTTGCTCTGAGTGTAATTTATTTAATTGAAAGCTTACATCATCAAATTTTTAATAATGACTGTGTTTAAGAACTAGCTCACAAAATTCCTGAAATTTAACAATCAGTTTTCTAGCACTTCTTTGAGCTGGCTCCAGCCCATTAAGTATCCGAGTGCAAGGCTATGGGCCCCTGCCCCACCACAGATTCTGTAGCAGCAGAGGCAGTATGAAGGGAGAATGGGTGCAAACCTATGTTGCTTCCCCAAGCGCCACTACCCTCAAAAGCAGCGAGGGCTGCTTTAGCCTTGTGGGATATTTCCCTGAGCCATTCAGACTGGTTGTCAGGGCTAAAATATCAATGTCATCAGCCACATCTTAAACTGTGTGAGAAAATGGATGTGGATTTCAGTGGCATAAATGGTTTGGTGTTCTTCATTAAATTTCATCCATTAAAATATTCTCTTGTTGCTAATGAGGATTTGTTGTTCAGGGCAAATATATTATTCTGAAATTCCTTTTATTTTTAAAGTCAAATATGGGAAGATAGTCATCAAAATGTGAACAATTATCTTGGATGGTGAGGTTTCTTTCCTTCTTCTTGCAATTTTCTGCGGTTTACAAATTTTATACAATAAACATGTAACACCATGGTAATATGTAAAAAAATTGAGACAGATCTTTGGTAACTTGATATTTAAAAGTGTATTGATGTTATGCTTTAAAGACCAAAAGAATAAGTTGCATTTTCGGTAAAAGAATGCCCCTGGAAACAAACATTACTATGTCCAGTTTCATTTAAAAGCCAGATGTCCAGGAATTGGATATGGCTAATTATCAATTTCTACCCAGATGGAGTGTTTTCTTTTTTTCTATCATTAGATGGAAAAACACAGACTCTCTGGCTGCTTACTTTATTACATTTAGTCACTTTAGTTGGAAAGCTTTAAGGAATAGGTGGAGCTTAGATAAATGTCAGTTTATTCTATTATGAATGAAAAGTTGAAGCAGGTACAAGAGATAGAAGGCAAAGAGTTAAAATGTGTAATTAGTTATGTGATGAAGATTTTTAAGCCTGCTCTTTGTCAAATTCCAGCAGTGTTAGAAATGGAATATATCCCTTCTCATGTATTAATCTTCTTCCTGTATTAATCTGTTGCTGTGTAACAAATTACTCTAAGACTTAGCAGCTAAAAACAATAGCTATTATTTCACAGTTTCTATATGTCAGGAAGTTGAGCATAGTTTATGAATTATGTGGCTCCCTGTAGCTCAAGGTCTTTCTATGAAGCTGTTAGCCAAGGCTGTGGTATCATCTGAAGGCTTGACTGGGAGAGGATCCACTTCCAGGCTCACTCACATGATTGTTGTGGGATTGCATTCCTTGTGAACTGTTGGACTAAGAACCTCAGTATCTTGCTGGCTTTTGGCCAGAGGCCTCCTCTGTTCCACGCCATATGGGTCTCTCAATAAAGCAGCTCACAACGTGGCAGCTGGCCTCCTTAGAGCAAACAAGCAAGAGAAACATCTAAGGTATGATATTTGCTTCCTGTCTTTCAGGGCTCACTGTTCTCCACTGCCAGGTGTCCAGTGCCTCAAAAACAAACAAACAAAAACATTGCTTCACATATTTCATCCAGTTTGGGGTTGTTTAAAGCTTGAGGGTGTACCTGGTACTTATTACTCCATCTTATCCAGAAGTGGAAGTGTCTGAAAATCTTTATTAATAATCCTATCATACTTCTCTGCTAGAAACAAATTTAATTTAATTTCTTATATTTTTATTTTTGTAAGCATAAGGTAATGTGTTTTTAAATTATTCTTATTGATTAAAGAAAAACTACCAGCACAAAAAGTAAAATTAGAAATCAATGTCTTAATGAGATGGACTGGGGGAATTAATAGGGCATTAATAAATGTTAAATTATTCATTTGCTTGGCACTCAGGGCAATGAATCATTGAGAAATGCTTGCTTCTCTTTGGTAAAGTGGTGGGATAGCCATTGTGAAAATGGAGTTGAGAAAGAGAACCAGTATGACTCTGGATGCCTTCTCAGGCAAATCAGTTTTAGAGACAAAGTCATATGAAAGTTGTTGATCTGAAATCACTTCCTTAAAACCATCCCTTACACATATTATTATTTCCCACATGTGCCATGACATAAAAATGGTTGGGAAGCACTAGTGTTGACAGTGCTCCATATCCCATTTCTGTTTGTAACTATGACTGGCTAAACTGTGTCTTTGCTAGACTTCTCCAAGAAGAACTAGCAACCACCTCTGCAGTGGTCCTCCGCTGGAGTCTTCCTCCCCTTATGTTCTGGACTGGAGTCTTTCCTCCACCTTGGTTCTTCTGTCACTTCCTGTCTTACAGATACTTGTCAAAAATCTCTAATGAACTGATGGAACACTCTCCCATTCTCAACATTCATGGATGTTTTCCCTTTTATGTACACTTGGTCAGGGAGCAGGTCCACGTTTTGTCATGAATAGGTTTTGGATGTGGACCTTGTCAAATGCTTTTCTGAATCAATTGATAATGATCATATGATTTTTCTTCTTTAGCCTATTGATATGTAGATTACATTGATTTGATTTTTTTAAAAATGTTAAACAGTCAGGCATACCTGGAATAAGTCCTACTCGGTCATGTATATTTTTTAATACAGTGTTGGATTTGATTTGCTAATATTTTGTTGATGATATTTTCATCTAAGTTTAAGGGAGATGGTCTGTAGTTTTCTTTATTGTAATGTCTTTATCTAATTTTGGTATCATAGTAATACTGGTCTTATAAAGTGAATAGAGAAGTGTTCCTTCCTCTTCTGTTCTCTGAACAGATTGTATAAAATTGGTGCTCATTTTTCTCAGAATACTTGAAAGGATTCTCCATTTCTTTTTCCAGGGAATTATAATGACAAGTTCAATTTCTTTAATGGTTATAGGACTATTCTATTTCATCTTGTTTGAGTTTTGGTGGTGTGTAGAATTGGTCTATTCTGAGTTGTTGAATTATAAGTTATTGGTGTCTGTGATATTCCCTTATTACTCCTTTAAAGGCTGCAGGAACTATAATGATAAACTGTTTCATTACTGATATTGATGATTTGTGTCTTCTCCCTTTGGCAGTCTTGCTGGAAGTCTATTAACTAGCTCTTTGTTGCATTTGTTTGTTTTGTTTTATTTTGTTTTCCAGTGTCATTGATTTCTGCTCTTTCTTTTTTCTAGCTTCTTAAGGTTATTGATATGAGACTTTCCTAATGTAATCTTTCTAATTTTTCTGAGTAATATTTAATGCATAAATTACCTTCTCAGCACTACTTTAGCTGTAACCCAGAAATTTTGAAATGTTGTATTTTTATTTTCATTCAGTTCTGTGTATTCTTTTTTTTTTTAATATTTATTTATTTGGCTGCGCTGGGTCTTAGTTGTGGCATGCGGGATCTTTGTTGCTGCATGTGGGATCTTTAGTTGTGGCATGTGGGATCTTTAGTTGAGGCATGCGAACTCTTAGTTGTGGCATATGGGATCTAGTTCCCTGACCAGGGATCGAACCTGGGCCCCCTGCATTGGGAGTGCAGAGTCTTAGCCACTGGACCACCAGGGAAGTCCCAGTTCTGTGTATTCTTTTAAATTTCCTTTGAGACTTCTTCTTTGACAAGATGTGATTTTTTTGTTTGTTTTAGGCTGCACTGCATGGCTTGCAGGATCTTAGTTTCCTGACCAGAGACTGAACCCGGGCCTTCAGCAGTGAAAGCACAGAGTCCTAAACACTGAACCATCAGGGAATTCCAAAAAAGGTATGATTTTAGAGGGTGTTGTTTAATTTCCAAGTATTTGGAAAATTTCCTGTTGCCTTTCTCTTATTGATTTTTAATTCAATTCCATAATGGTCAGAGAACATACTTTGTATAGTTTCAATTCTCTTAAATTGTTAACATTTGTTTTCTGACCCAGCATTTGGTCTATTATTGGTGCTTGAAGAAAAAAATGTGTATTCTGCTATTGTGGGTAGAATGTCTATAAATGTCATTTAGATCCTGTTGGTTGATTATGTTGTTTAGGTCTTCTATATGTTTGCTCATTTTCTGACTCTTAGTTCTATCAGTTGCTGAGAGGGGGATGTTGAAGTCCCCAGTTATAATTTCAGGGATCAATGTTTTATGAGAGATCAATTTTGGAGTCCCTGTGTAAGAGAAAAAAATAGAAAACTTGAATACAAATTTAAGTAAGAAGTAAATATTAATTTAGAATGAGAAAAAATCACAACAAATTATACATTTGGAATGCTAACATAAAATCCACAAATATCACAAAATCCAAAAAACAATATAGTATGTTTATTATTTTACTGCCTGACATACTTCTATAATACTTTTTCCCTACATTTTTTGTCTGGATTCTCTTTACTTGCCTCTGCATATGACAGTGATTTTGTTTTATCATATTTGTATCAGTTGAAAAGATCATTCAGTGTTTCTTCAAGTATGGTTGATCAAAAAATTTTTTATTACTGATAAGTTTATTTTTTAGCTTGATAACTTGTAATTTTTTAAGATTGTAGTCACATTTGGGGACGCTTCTATTAGGTTTCATTTATAGGAGTTATAAAATTTGGAAGAATTTTCTACAGACTAGCTTCTGGCTCTGTACTTCTGGTACAAGGGCCATAGGATGTGTTCATACTGCAGCACAACCTCTGGCCCTGCACCTTGGTGTTACGATACTGGGAAAGTCAGACAATGGCTGGAGGAGTATTCCTGGAAGCTATTCCTCTGCAAGGATGGCTAGCAATAAAATACTACTCACAGAAGTGACTGTGAATCATATAAATATTCTCCCACTCAACTCTAACAAATTGTATCCCAAGCTCAACTTCCCTTTAACTGGATTCCAAAATGACTCCAACCACTCTAATACTACCTGACACAAGGAGAACTGTGATAGAGGGGAAATCAGAGTAGGAAGAGACAATGCCCTTAACCAATTGTGGTTGAAATATATTACTTTTGCAGGTTTTAGAAAATCGTACAAACACATGAACATATTGCTAAGGCACCTTCCAGGACCTTGGAAAGGGCCTGTGCAAATGGGCGTCTTTGGAGCCTAACCTTCATTAGTTTCATTGAAAATTAAGCCCTGCTGACATTTTAATGGGATACAGAGAGAAGGGAGGTAAACACTTGTACTTAGTCTGCTATCTTGAAGCAGAAGTTTCTTGGATGTCTTTTTTTTTTCTTAACTATTATGAAAGTTTCCCAGTATACCCAGAAGCACTGAGAATGGTATAATGGATATTCATGGTTCTCATCAACCAAGTTCTAAAATTATCAAATTTTGCTGATCTTGTTTATTTGGATGCTTCCAGTTCAAGACATTGTAGGGCATAGGTACAAAGATGAATGAGACATGGATTCTGCCCTCATGTATGTACCTGGTGAAGAAGATGAGGCATGAGCCCTACACACCATGTCATACTGCCCAAAGGAGAACCCGGGACCGTGGAAAGAGAGAACACCTTCAGCCAGGAATGACCAGTAAAAGCTTCCAGGAAGAAATGGGCTACTTAGGAAACAAGTACATTTTTTTAACTTGTTCAAGCTAAGACAGAATTGAAGTATCTGAAATACATATTTCTGATTTTTCACTCTAGAATGTTCCTCTTGGCTTTCGGGAAATAGTTCAACCTCTTTGCTCTTTATCTAGATCTCTAATACTCAGATTCATCCAGATTTGAGTAACGTTTATTGAATGCTTGGTAGGTGCCATGCATTTTCACATACAATATTTCATATAATCCTCACAACAAGCCTGAGAGACAGATACCATCATCCCCATCCTTGAAGATGAGAAGACAGATCCAGAGGGACAACCTGCCTAAGGCTGCACAGATAGGAAGCATAACTAAAATCCAGGATTCTAATTCCACTTTTAGTATTCTTGAAGTTATACCTGTATCTGCATGGTACTTTCCTTAAACTTTTCAAAGGATTTCCCCAGTTCAGAAACCCTCTGTGGTTCCCAGTCACTACAGGATAAGACTGATAATGAAAGTCCTTACACTACCATTTCCCTTTCTCTACAATCCAGTCTTTGTTTTCCTTCAACTTTGTCTTCCATTCACAAGACTGCATCTGAACCCTCTTCTGGTGTCTGGGAAGTTGCCTTCCTCATGAAGCAGAGCCCACCTCTCACAATGGAAATCCAAAGTCCATGCGGTCATTCTCCCAGCCTCCCTATCAGTTAGAGCTGTGCTGTCATATATGATAGCCACTAGCCACACGTAGCTATGGAGCACATGAAATGCAGTAGCGTCACAGGTTGAAATGATAATATTTTGGATATATTGGCTTAAATAAAATATGTTGTTAAAATTAATTTCACCTTTTTCTTTAATTTTCTTAATGTGGCTCCTAGAAAATTTAGGATTATGTATATGGCTTGCATTATATTTCTATCGGACAGCATTGAGCTAGAGTGTTAACACAGGACTGGGTTGTGTCAGTCATTTGTCCCCAGGCTTGGGACTGACAGCTAGCATGGTGAAGTCACAGTGACCCTCTGTTCTAATGAGAGTAGTGGCAGCGATAGTAACTGTATCTGTTTCCAGGGGCAGCAGTGACATCATCCAGTGTCTAGGTCAAGTGCTGTTGGTGGTCCCAGGTTTGGTTATCTGTATCCAGCAGTGGATACCGGGGTGGCTCCTCAGGACCAGTTCTGGGCGTAATGTTGAGTGTTGCTCCTGTATATCCTACAGGCACCCAATATTCTAACGAATGCCTTTTCTGCTAAGGTTCTTCATGAATTCTCTCCTCTCCACCCCAGTCCACAATGATTCTTCTTTCACATCAACAGTGAATCAGATCCAAACTATACACTTGACACTTGACCTGTGCTAGTTATATTATCACAGGAAAGTACCTTTCTCCTTAGCCAGACTGTAAAATTCCCCAGGGCAGGAACCCTGGTTTTTTTTGCATAATTGTTTCTCAGTAGCTGTCAGGTCATCTTGGTTATGTCATCTCTGGAGGAATACTTGTTAGCTATCGCTGCAGAGCTCTGAGGTAGACAGAGCAGCTATCATAATTCCTGTTCATGCAGATCAGGAGACTTGCTCCGTGGGGTAGAGGGACTGGCCCCAAAGTCCTGCAGCAGGTTGCTGCCAAATTGAGACAGTAACCCAGAACTCCTCACTGCTCATCCCCACCTCTTTCCTCTACTTCAGGCCCTAGCATATACATATATACATGTGTGTGTATATATGTACACACACACACACACACACACACACACGATGGTGTATTTGTTTCTAGGGCTGCTGTAACAAAGTGCCACAAACCGGGAAGCTTAAAATAATGGGTATTTATTGTCTCACAGTTCTGGAGGCTATAAATCTGAAATCAAGGTATTGACAGGACCATGCTTCCTCTGAAACCTGTAGAGAAATCCTTGCTTGCCTCTTCCTAAATTCTAGTGGTTGGCTAGCAAACTTTGGTGTTCCTTGGCTTGTAGCTACATAACTCCAATCTTTGCCTTTGTCATCACATGGCTTTCTCCCTGTGTGTCTCTTTCTTCATATGGCTGTCTTCTTATAAAGACACTAGTTATTGGATTAGGGGTCCACCCTACTCTAGTATGACCACATTTTTTTTTTTTTTTTTTGCGGTACGCGGGCCTCTCACTGTTGTGGCCTCTCCCGTTGCGGAGCACAGGCTCCCAACGCGCAGGCTCAGCGGCCATGGCCCACGGGCGCAGCCGCTCTGGGGCATGTGGGATCCTCCCGGACTAGGGCACAAACCCGTGTCCCCTGCATCGGCAGGCGGACTCTCAACCACTGCGCCACCAGGGAAGCCCTAGTATGACCTCATTTTAACTTAACTAATTACATCAGCAATGATCCTACTCCCAAACAAGTTCATACTGGTTAGTACTTGAGATTAGGAATTCAACATATCTTCTGATGGGTGGGAGAATATTCAATCCATAACAGATGTTAACCATAAGAGGAGAGAATACCATAGTAACCAAAGACATTGCCTTGATTCCAGGATTTATTCCGAGGAGGAATCATACTACAGTGGGGTAGAAGGTGGAGGAGTCTTTTTCGGTATATATTCCCACCCACTACTTGGTTTGCTTATGGACTAACTGGGTTTGGTTGACAAGTGAGTGTTATTGTGAGTTAACAGTATACAAACGATGGTGTATAATTCTGATGAGTAGATGGGATAAGTGACTGTTGCAGTAACCCTGTCACTCTTTGCCAGAGAACTGTTTTTGATGACTAAAGTATTACTTGGAACCTAGATGAAAGAGTTAGTCATACAGTAACAAGCCTAACTGAGGGGATGCAGCTAGCATTTAGGGAATGCACCCATTTTTCTGTATCTCCTCTTTGATCAAGCATATAAAAGTTATTAATAAAAAGAAATACAAATTTTAAAAAGACATGAAAAGGAAATGGTAAAATGAGCTCTGCTCTAGTCTGAAAGAAAAGAATGACAGCAGTTTCCAATCAGGCCCTTTGTTGAGATCCTGCACAAGAATAGCAGTATGATTGGGATTCTTAAGTGGCAGTAGCTGAAATCGCTAATGAAAGCCTGCTAATGACACAGACTCAAATCACCAAACAAACCCATCTCGAAATCCAGTTTCTCTAGATGGGAAGGACATGGGCTTTAGGCTCGGCACTATCTCTTAATGTAGAACACTGGGCAAGTGACTTAATCTCTCTAAAGTTTTCTATGTATAAAAACAAGGATAACTACCTAGCAGGGGTGTAGTGAGGATTAAGTGTCTAGCAGAGTACACAGCACATATAATAGGTGCTCCATTAAATTGAAGCCTTTGTCCTTCTAGTTCTGCAAATATCAATATATGCAATACAGGGCTTCCCTGGTGGTGCAGTGGTTAGGAGTCTGCCTGCCAATGCAGGGGGCACGGGTTTGAGCCCTGGTCCAGGAAGATCTCACATGCTGCGGAGCAACTAAGCCCGTGCAGCACAACTACTGAGCCTGAGCTCTAGAGCCCTTGAGCCACAACTACTGAGTCCACGAGCCACAACTACTGAAGCCCATACACCTAGAGCCCGTGCTCCGCAACAAGAGAATCCACTGCAATGAGAAGCCTGCGCACCGCAACAAAGAGTAGCCCCGCTCGCCGCAACTAGAAAGGCTGCGCGCAGCAACGAAGACCCGGCGCAGCCAAAAATAAATAAAATACATTTATTAAAAAAATATGCAATACAATCTCTGCCCACTACCCCACCATCACCTACTCTTTTTCATCTCATTCTCTTTCTCTCCCTCTCTCCCCCTCTCTCTCTCTCATTCCTATTTATAATCTAGCAGAGGAGACATAAACAGGAAATGACTTGCATTTAATTTTAAAAGCCAACAAGTGCAAAACAATGTAGTATACCATTGACTATTTAGGTGCTGACAAACTTCCACATTCACGAATACAACAAACATATTGAGTGACCACCCATGCCAGGCATGGAGCTAGGCATGGGGTATTCACTGGTACATGAAACATCTTCCCTCTCTCGTGGAGTTCACAGTTTAGTGGGGAGCCAGTGAAAAATAATGAACATATAATTTAAAAATATGTTGAGTGCCCTGGAAGAAATGATCAGGTGCAATGATGGAGACTAATGAGAGGGCAGGAGGGAGACTTAGTTTAGGAAGGATAGCCTTTCTGAGGTGACATTTAAACTGAAACATGAAAGATGACAAGCTAGATGTGTAAAGAACCAGAGCAAGGGTCTTCAAGACAGTGGAATCAGCACGTGCAGTGAGGCAGTCAGGAGCTAGAAGTGACTGAGGAGGAGTAGTTCGGGCAGTGTCACCGAGACAGAGGGGCCGCTTGGAGTAAACTCCAACTCTTACCATGGCCTCAATGCCCTACCTAATTTGGCCCCTGCCTCCCTCTGACCTCATTTCCTCCCCAGATGTCCATGCCACCTATTCTTTCTGTCCCTTAAGTGCTGGTCTCATTCCCACCTCACACCTCTGCTTTTGCTCTTTCCTCTGTCTGGAAGGTTCTGCCACAGATGGTCTCATGACTTCTAGCCCCTATGGTCAGTCAGGCCTCAGATCAAGTGTCATCTCTGGAGAGAGATCGCTCGCTAACTACCACTTCTCACTCTCCATCATCTTTTTGTGGTTTGTTATCTTCCCATCCCTTTTCACTATCGAGCATTATTTTGTTGATTTCTTTTAGTCTTTTATTGTTTATTTTCTCCCCTAGAATGTAAGTCCCATGAGTTTATATTACTTACTGCTATAAACCTAGAATCATATCTAGTATATAACAGACACTCAAATATTTGTTGAATTAATGCTGAATGAAATAAAGCTAAAGAGGTAACGCAAAGTAAAAGAACTGATCAAACTGTGTGACAGGGAGGACTTCCTAGAAGAGGTATGTTTTGAATTAAAATTGCGGGGTCAAGAGAGAGGAGGCCGTGTACAGTTACAAAACAAGAATTTAGGAAATTACTCTCTCACTAGAAAAAAAAGTTCGCTTTTTCACTAGATTATGAGCATCTTTAGCGCTGGAGCCGAGTTCTACTAATCTATCATCAGCGCCTAGCCTGGGACCTGGCACATAGTAGGCACGAGACAGGTTTTTGCAGAATGACTGTGGGGTGCGCAGAAGGGTGTATTAACCTGGCCGCAGTACAATTCAGGAAAAGCCGGCAGCACCCGTGCAAGGTAGAAGACAGCGACGCCGAAGCGGAACACAGCAGCCGTGCGCAGCGGCCGACACGGCTGCGCATTATATAGTTCCCTCTCCGCGAGGCTAGCGGACGCCGGCAACCTCGGCGCACGCCTGCGCACTGCATTCTTCCCGCTTCCGACAAGATGGCGGAGGCCAAGTAGCGAGGGGGCGGGGTGTGGCCGCCGGAAACCCGGCCGCTGCTGGGGGGTGGGGAGGGGAGCTGCGGGTGAAGGCCCGGGAGCAGCGGGCTGAGGCTGGCAGGATGCTGTTCCTGGGAAGCATTGTTGGCTACCGGTAAGGAAGGCGAAGCACAGAGTTGCCTTCCCAAGCCCCCCGGTGCCCCCTATGTACGCCTCCCTCGGCTCGGGTCCGGTCGCCGCGTTGCCTGCTTCGGTACCACCCTGTCCTCTCGGGTCCTGGAGCTCTGGCGGCGGCAGGGGCTGTGTCCGGCAGGAGGGGAAGCGCCGGGGCTGCGTCCGTTCTTCTGTCCGCGGGGCGAACGTCTGGCAGGTGAGTGAAGCTGCAAGCTTCGGCGTCTCCTCCTTTGGCAGACCTTTGTCGGCTTTGCCCCGCCGTTACTTAGACCCTAGTGGTGCTCAGCCGGACCCTGCCGCTCCCTTGTGTCCACGTCCCACCCCCTCCCCGCCCCGCGCCCTCCTTCAGGCCTCCAGTTGGCCCCTGGCTTTGCAGGTCCTCCGTTCTCACCCAGTGGGTGGGGGTTGCGACGCCTGACGCCCTCCGCACCTTTCCTGGCTCCTAGTGAAGCGTCAGCCCTGCAAGCGGTCTCTCCTTCGCGTTAGGTGGGTGGGTCGTCCTCCTGTTTTAGTCGCCTCCCCATCTTCCTGGTTTCGATCTTCTTGCTTCCTTTAAAAGTTTTTAACTGGGGACCTTAGCCGATAGCCTGGCTTACAGAGTTACAAAGAAAAAGCTTGTTATCCAGAGGCCAGTGGATTTTGTTCACCTTGTTGGGGGAATCCAGTCCCCAGGAGACTGGGATGGTTTGGGAGAGTTTGACTCCTTGACCCATCGAACTCCTGCAGAGTTGAGGAATGGTGCCGGTGACGGCAAATGATTGATCATCTAAATTAATCTTTTTCTGACTATCGCAAATCTGGTCTGTAAACTTTGGGTGGGGGACGTAAGTGTTCTAGATCTAGGGAAAGAATTGGGAAGTGTTCGTTTCTTAAAAAGAAGGCTTTATGAATGTAAGAAATGTTATAGTACAAGAAAGGGTGATTTAAGTGATTCTTTTATTCAGTGTTAGCTTACATTGTCCACTGAAGCCTTTAGAATCCCGTACTGTCCAAGCCCTTTGTTTTATTTAGAAAGGACTAAAATGGAGAAAAAGCTTTTTAAACTCAAAACGTCTCAAATTTCTTGAATTCTCAGTTGTTGCTACTACTTAACAATCTTTATAGTACTTGATATTTTCTGTTAAATTTAGCCTGTGCCAGTCTTATTTCTCCTTTCTTTAATATTGGGGCAAGAGTAGTCAGAATTATTGGTGTAAGAAGTTGTCCTAAATAACATGGTACCTTGCCAGAGTTCATAAGTGCAAACTGCAGAATCGAAGTGGTTGGGGAGGAAGTTGCCATGGCTGATTCTCCCATCTTTTCCTGTAGTTGGATAATGTGTCAAGAGCCCCAGAATGGTAAAAATGAGGTTATAAATATAAATGGCATCTTATCCATTGAGATTGCAAATGGGTGGACCTTTTAAAATTAACATTAAATTGAGTGATATCATTTTGTTGAAGCTCTGCTAGATGCTCTCCAAAGTTATTAAAGCACAAACTATCCTTGCCCTATTTGAATTCTGTACTAAAAATCTTTAACAGGTGGGTTACAATTGGCTTGACAGATTTTTTACTTTTCATTCTTCATGACACACATCTGCCTTACCCTTTATTGTAGACTTTTGACTTTGGAGCTAGAATTGTTCATTTTCAAAGGAGAGGAGGTAGTTTAATGTTTGATTCCTGTATGGGCTAATTAATTCATTTGTTTGTTGCTAGCCTTCACTTTTCTACAACCAAGGACTGCATGTTTTTAGAGCTGGTTGTCTCTCAGTTTTGTGCTTTAAGCTGAAAGGATGTAGGACTGCTGAGCCCCAGTCAGTGGCTCACTGCCCCGGGCATTGTGTCGAGACCTTTCTGGCCACAAACAATCACTCTTCCACCTTAATGGAACCTGTTTTCTCTCTCTTTCTCTCCCCCTCTTCCTCTCTTTAGGAAAACACCCCTCTTTGTCTCTCTATTCATTCAACCCATTAGCCTACTGCTGCAACTCATTTGCCTCCCCGTGTAACTAGGATCCCATGGTCATCAGTTTTTACCAAGCTGTCATTGATGCTTTAGAATGCTTTACTTTCTGTAGATTTATCTTTCTAGTCCCCTGTCCTGAACAAGTCTCATCACTAGCTTTGTCAGTTTGACCCCAGAAATCCTGAAGGATACAAGAGACAGTTATGTGAGGATATTGGTTTGCTTCCATACCAATTAGTGTTCTGCTTATCTGCTGGATCTTTAGTGTTGATTGTGTTTCTTTTTGTCTTACTTACTGAAGGTTTTTATAGCAAATAACTCTTACTTTCCTGAGAAAAATCTCAGCCATCTGAGGTATAATCTTTTCTATCTTGGTATCATTTCCTTATTTACTCATATCTCAAGAGAAGAAATGTCCTTCCTTTTTTTTAAAGAGCAACCTTCTCCAGATGTGTCCACGATCATCCCTCCCCATCTTTCTTTCTCCATAATTGTCCAATATCACTCCTTTTTCAGTCTCTCCCTCTCTAGCCGATATACATGTTTATGTATACCTTTTCCAGGGCTGCCAAAATACAGTGCTCTGTGCTGTGCAATTCAGGGAGGCCAGTCTGAATATTGAGCCTGTTGTGCCACTGTATTTTTACTCTTTAAGCCCAGGAGCCTGGTATAGTAGGAAGAACATTGATTTTTAAGCCACATAGATCTGGTTTTGATGTCTGCTAAAACCAATTTAGTGGCTATGTGTCGGTGGGCAAGTTACTACTGAGACTCTATTCTTTATCTATAAAATAGAATGTTACAGTTACCTCACAGAGTTGTAATAGAAGTTTAACCCATGTTACATGTCTTTCCAAGGGTTTGGTACATTATGGAGTTCTTAAAAATATAAATTATTCTTTCCTTTACACTCTGACTTCCTTTACCATTTCAGCACTGAAATTGCTTTTTTAAGTCACCTATGACAGTCTAATTACCAAATCTAATGAATGGCCTTTCCTCAGTCATCCTTGGTTTCCTTAGACCATTTTTGAAGTACATTCTATAGGAATAAAATCTGATTTCTTGGTTCTTGTGCATTGTACTTCCTGATTCTCTTACTTCTCTGAAAACTTCTTTGCATTTCCTGTACTGTCTTGATTTTGCTCTCCCCGCTAAACATAGCTGCTTCCTACATCAGTTAGGATGCAAACTGAACGTAAAAACAAAAGAAATGTATTAACTCAGGTAATTGGCAAGTGCGTAGGTAGAATTGGTTTAAAGAGTAGTTTGTTCATAAACTTAGCTTTGTTATCAGGGCAGAGGTTCTGGTTTTCTGCTTTTCGCTAAACTTTGTCCTCCTGTTTGGGCTTCATGCTCAGACTGGCTTCCCTTCTAGAAAAAGACAGGTGTCGGCAATGCTCGAGTTAAAGTCTTCTTCATTGACTTTCAAAGAGAGAAAGCTTCTCTTCTAGCCTTTGCCCAAAAGTCCTAAGCTTTACTTTGATTGAACAAATGGAGAAGATCATGCTGCCAAGTCTGTCACAATAGCTTTGTCAAGAGGGATGGAACTATTCTAATTGGCCTAATCAGTGGATAAATCCCATCTAAAGTGAGAGGGAGGTGGAATGGATCATGGGGAGATAGCAAGCGTTTTCAGGGGTTTCTTTGGTTTTCACTGTGTTTTCTTGGTGATCATGTCCTCTTTTAAATGATGTAAGTCATCATTTTTGTGTGTGTGTTTCTCAGTGCTGTAACTACTTCCCTTCTACCCCTTGCTATATATATCTCTACCTTAGATGTACTAATGTAAGCTTACCTCATACCACACTGAGTCAATTTGATTTCCATCCACCTACCGTCACCTAAGGTGTTTACATGTGCATGTGTGAAGGTATATATATTCCTTTTCCTCCTGATTTCCTTTTTCTAACCACCTTTCTCTCAGCCACCCAGTCTTGAAACCTTGTAGTCATCTTGGTTCTTCTCCCACTTTCATTCAGATATCAGAGCTTGAACATACCTTATTTGGCCCCAGGTTACGTAATACTGAACTAACAGTGATTTAAACAGTATCTTGCATAGAAAGAAGTTCAGAGTTGGAGGATTCCATGGTGAGTCAGTTTAACAGCACAATGATGTTATCAAGGATCCAAATGCTTTTAATCTTAATCCACAGCTGCTGACCTTTGTGCTCAGGTTTATCCTCTCATGGCTGCATGTTGCTCTTTCTGCTCCAGGCATCACTTTCTTACATAGCCACCAAAGACAGGAGGAAGTTTGCCCTCTCATCTCTTGATGAGGCAAGTAAACCCTTCACTGAAGCCCTGTATCAGATGTCATCCTGGCATGCTTATGCCCTAGTTGCAAGGGGGCTGGAAAAACCAATATCTGGCATTTCAGTCTAGAAGGAAATTAGGTGAATGGCTACAGGGAAGGTAACCAACAATGTCAGTGACATATCTTGATAGTATTGTATGGAGAAGTAAGCTTAAATAAATGAGAATTTTCAGATAGTATTAGCAAACTTAAAGCACTGAGTTGATATAAGCTATACATGGGATTTTGGCCAATCATTAAGATAGTCGTAGATGACTGATTAAAATTGGATTATTATATAAAATTAGGATATTTGAGTGGTATATCCCAGTTATTTTAAGGTTGTTGTTAAGTACACTTACGCATGCACTGTGAGAAATGGATATATATATAACAACTATTAGGGAATAGATTTGTGGTTCCCCTTGGAGGTGGGAGGTATTTGGAAATATATGAGGATATTTTTGGTTGTCATAGTGATTGTGAGGTCCTACTGACAATTACCAGGTAGAGACCAGGTACACTGAGTGTCCTGTGATGTTTGCCCACAAAATAAGAATTGTCCCTTCCAAAATGCCAGTAGTACCCCTATACACTGAAATAGCAAATGCTTTGGTTTTTGAAAGAATTCACTGAGACTCATCTGTATACTTATATTACAAGTGACAGAAAACCAAATTCAAACTGCTTAAACAGTAAAAGGCATGATTAGATCTTGTAATTGAACTTCAGCTAGGGCTTCATCCAGCCTGAAATCATCAAGGACTTGGCTCAATTTCTCTGTGATTCGTTCTGCTCTGTCATTCCCCTTGTTTTGATTTCATTCTCAAGCTAGCTTATCTCATGGTAGCAAATTACTGTAACATTTTCAGACTTAATACTCTCATTTCATATATAAGGTAAAGTGAAGAATATCTTTTGTATTTGATTTTGCAAGTATTTGTTGATTACTTCCTCCGTTATGTTACAACTTATGTATCTCTATTACATGTCATACTCTATGGGTATTATTTTTATGTCTCACGAACTACCTTGTCTTACTTATCTTGTATTCTTAATGTCCAGAATACTCTGGCTTAATGGTACACAGTAACCATTTATGGAAAGAATTAATGGATGATGGAGGAAGGATATGGGAAGGGGCAGGGAAATACAAGAAGGCCCCATTCCTTCAGTAGTTGTTAATTGAACCTTGAATTACGAACATTGTACTCCTTCTACCACCAAAGTATGTGTGTAATGCTCTTGTGATTGCGTATGAATTCATTTGAAAGCCTTACTGAATTCTAGTAGTGTTTTGTCATTATTTTCTCAACAAAAATAAAACCAATTACCATCATTCATTCATTCAACAAATATTTTTGAGAGCCTGCTGTTTGCACATAATGTGACAACAGTGGGAAACAAAACAGAGCCTATGCTTTCTTTGAGCTTAAATGTTAGTGAGGGAGACAGTAGACATTATACAGGTGTGCACACTCATTCACACACACTCACTCACACACATCAGGTAGCTAATAGGCTTTGAAGTAAAATAAACTAGGTTTCAGGGGATAAAAAGTAATGGGATGCTACTTCAGCCAGGTTGGTGAGGGAAGGCTTTTTGAGAAGCCCTTTGAGCTGAGAGACCTGAATGAAGTGGAGTAAGCCATGGAACTATCTGGGGGAAAATGTTCAGGTAGAAGAAGCAGCGACTTCTAAGATAGAAGTAAGTGTCTGTGGCATGTTGGAAGAACAACACAGAGGCTAGTGTGGCTGAAGTAGAGAGAGAAGGGGAGTGTGGCAGAAGAGGTGGTAGGACAGGTACACAGAGGTTAGATCAAGTAGGGTTTTGAAGGTCATTTGAAGACTTGATTTTATTGTGTGAGATGGAAACCATTGAAGGGTGTTAAGCATGGGAATATCCAGGTTTGACTTGTTTTTTGAGAGGTTTTACTCTGGCTATGTGTAGAAAATTGATTGTATGAGGCAAGAATGGAAGCAGGAAGACCAGTTAGGAAAATCTTACAGTAATCTAGGTTGGAAATATGGTGCTTGGGCAGGGTTGTCGTGGTGGAGGGCCAGAGAAGTGGTCAGATTTGTGGAATATTTAGAAAGTAAAGTAATGAGAATTCATTGATGGAATTGATGTGGAGTGTGAGGGAAAGAGAAATAAAGGATGACTCCAAATTTTTTGACATGAGCAACTGGTTGAAAGATGCTATATCTTATTGAGATAGAGACTATGGGGCAAGGGTTAGGGGTCGGTGGGAAGCAGGTTTGGAAACTTAAATCAGGAGATTTGTTGTGGATGTGGCTTTGTTTGAAATACCTATTACATAGACCAACTGGAGACATTCAATAGGTATATATATTCAATGCTAGAGATAAACATTTGGAACATTTGGCAACATTTGGAAATTATCAGTGTATAGATGGTATTTAGGGCCATGGGACCAGATGAGATCACCTGGGGAGTGAGAATGGAATTCATGAAACATTTTGGTACTAAAAATGGGTTCTTATATCGAAGATTAGGAGCTACTGTTTTGGACAATAATAGTTATAGCATCCCAAGTATGGAGAGGGTAGTGAGTAAATCTCTGAGAAAGAGGTGGAACTTGACCTGGACTTCAAAGGATACAAAGGATAGAAAAGGCTTTTTCCTTCTATCATGCCAAGCATAGTGCCTGGCTTGTGGTGAACAGTCTACGGTGCTGGTGAATGAACAAAAAAGCATTTAGGCTGGGGAACAGCTTGAGCAGAGGTATGGCAGCAGGCAAAGTTTACAGTGTTTTAAAAGAAAGTCAGAGAACTAAAGAAGACAGTTTGTGTTGGGTGAGTAGTGAAAAGTAGGATTGGGTTAGTCTGTTCAAGGCTTTAAATGCTAAAATGCCAGTTATATTCAACCCTATGATCTAATGATTTTCAACTCTATTTCAGTTGTTAGCACAGTGCCTCTTAGTTCCTGGCCTCTAATAGATGCTTAGTAAACATTGAATAAGTGAATGTGGAATTCCCAACATGTAAGCTTTATCTTTACAGTATTTTCTCTCTCTCAGTGAAGTATACTGGGTTGCAAAGTATAGTAAGTCATATGGGGATAACCTTATGTTTGCTTCAATTTATTATTATTTCTAATGATAAGCTTTAAAAACAGTTATATTTTATTATTGATATCAGATTACTTGTGACCTCTCTCAAAACTGGTCAGAAAACACCAGGGTTGGCAACACCGAGGTAGAAAAATGGCTGCTTAAGAAACTGAGGAGCCATTAGCAGTCTTATATTCAGAGACTAACAGTTATTTTGTTTTTATAGGAATAACTACTTGAAGCCTGTTTATAGATCATTTTCTCCTTTAGCTGTCAAGGAGCAAACTGTTGTACAATTATGGGAATGTTATTAGCAAGAAAATTGGAGATGATATATCTTTGAGGATCTAATTAAAGTTATAATATTTTAAATACTAAATAATTAGAAATTATCTCTGTTCTAAGTAATTAGCATATCATAGACTACACAATTTAAATGTTAGAAAATAATTTATCTGAATAAAATCATACTGAGATAAAAATTGAAATATTAAAGTTATATTTTAAAGTAACTTATTTAATATTTAGGATACTTTAGATTTGTGATTATTTTCTTCAGTTCTTTTTTTTTGGCTGTGTTGTGTCTTCGTAGCTGCGCGCGGGTTTTCTCTAATTGCGGTGAGCGGGGGCTACTCTTCGTCGCGGTGCACAGGCTTCTCATCGTGGTGGCTTCTCTTGTTGCAGAGCATGGGCTCTAGGCACATGGGCCTCAGTAGTTGTGGCATGCGGGCTCAGTAGTTGTGGCTCATAGGCTCTAGAGCACAGGCTCAGCAGTTGTGGTGCACAGGCCCATTTGCTCCGCGGCATGTGGGATCTTCCTGGACCAGGGCTCGAACCCGTGTCCCATGCATTGGCAGGTGGATTCTTAACCACTGCGCCACCAGGGAAGCCCCTTTTTCAGTTCTTATATACCCCTTTACTAAATTTTTATGTAGTCATTAAAGAAAATTCAGGAAATGCAATAAAAAGTACAGATTAAAAAAAAAGTACACACGACATTCATAAGCTTATCATATGAAGAAAACCAGTGTAGTTTTTGTCTCTCCCAACCCCTCCCTCCATCTTTCCCTACCCTCCCTCCCTCCCTCTCTCATTTTCTCCTTTGTCTGTGCCCAGCACTTTCCCCCCTTTATAGTATAAACATGTGTATATATTTCTAATTTTTAAAAAATTAGGTTATATACATTTCTTGGAATATTTTGTAAATCTTCTTTTCATTGACTGTATAATAATCCCATTATAAAAATTATTTTTCTTAACTATTTCCTGTAGTTGGTTATTTAGTTGTTTTCTATTTTATTATCATATGGGCAATGAACATCTTGACACATTATGGATATTTTTTCTCTTTATCTTGGTCTTTTTCCTTAGGATAGGCTTATAGATGATGGAGTTAACTGGATAAGGCTTCATGGCCTTATTCAATTAAACATTTTTAAGGTTTATGATACATATTGCCAAATTGTACAACGTTTTATAGGCCCAATAAAAGTTAAGTGGTTTGAAAGTGCGGTAATCATAACTGGGAAAAAATTAGGACCTACAGAGTTACTGAGCTTTAGTGATAGCCTAGATCAACCTTTTGTTCATCTCCAAGTATTTCTTTCTTTTTTGTCTTTAACATATATTTCAAAGTGTACATAAAACATAACATGAAGAATTTAATGTGTTACTGTAAACACACATGAAATCATTACTCTGGTCAAGAAATAGAGCACTGCCATCATCCCAGAGATGCTCTCCCTTCTGGTTCCTGATCTCAAAAGAGAAAGCTTGGGGCTTCCCTGGTGGCGCAGTGGTTGAGAGTCTGCCAGCCGATGGCAGGGGACACGGGTTCGTGCCCCGGTCCGGGAGGATCCTACATGCCGTGGAGCGGCTGGGCCCGTGAGCCATGGCCGCTGAGCCTGCGTGTCCGGAGCCTGTGCTCCGCAGCGGGAGAGGCCACAGCAGTGAGAGGTCCGCGTACCGCAAGAAAAAAAAAAAAAAGAGAGAGAAAGCTTTTACTCTTTGATTCCAAGTATGTTTGCTGAATGTTCGTTTTCTGTTTTATTTTGTTTTTGTGAAAACCTTTATCATGTTAAAGAAGTTCGCTCCTATACCTAGTTTACTAAGAATTTTGTGTTTTGTTCTGTTTGTTTGAATTTAATGCTTTTTTTTGTTGCTGTTGAAGCTTTTCATTGCCATATGAATTTTCTCCTTTACTATGTTAATATATTGAATTATATATTATTTAAAATGCTAAACCTAACCTGATTCCTGAGATAAACCTAATTTGGCTTTACCGTATTATTCTTTTTATATATTTCTGGATTCAGTTTGTTAATATTTTGCTAATGGTTTTGCATCAGTGTTCATGAGTGACGTGACCTATATTGTCCTTGTCAGGATTTGAAATCAGCAGTCAACATTATGCTAGCCTTGTAAAATGAGCTGACCCTCATTTTCTATTCTGGAAAAGTTTGTGTTCGACTAGAATTATTTTTTCTTTAAATTTTTGCAAGGATCTGTCAGAGAAGCCATCTGGGCTGGGAATTTAATTTGTGGAAAGGTTTTTATTTATTTTATTTAATATATGATTTATGTTTATTTTACCATTTTTGCTTTCTTTTTTCCAATATATGTTTTTAATTTTTAATTTATTTTTTGGCTGCATTGGGTCTTCGTTGCTTGCACGGGCTTTCTCTAGTTGCGGTGAATGGGGGCTACTCTTTGTTGCAGTGCGTGGGCTTCTCATTGCAGTGGCTTCTCTTGTGGAGCACGGGCTCTAGGCACGTGGGCTTCAGTAGTTGCAGCACACAGTCTCAGTAGTTGCAACACACAGGCCATAGAGCACGTGGGCTTCAGTAGTTGTGGCACATGTGCTCAGTAGTTGTGATGCGCAGGCTCAGTAGTTGTGGTGCACGGGCTTAGTTGGTCCGTGGCATGTGGGATCTTCCCAGCCCAGGGATCGAACCTGTGTCCCCTGCATTGGCAGGCAGATTCTTAACCACTGCACCACCAGGGGAGTCCCAGAAAGGTTTTTAATTACTAATTTGATTTCTCATTTTTAAGCCTATTCAGGTTTTCTGTTTCTTGATTATTTTGGTATTTCCCCCCTAAGAGGTTGTCTTTTTCATCTAAACTTTTAAATTTACTGACATAAAATTGTTTATAGTAAATATCATTATCCTTTTAATGACTGCAGGAAAGAATTACCTTCTCATGTCTGCTATAGGGTTTATGTACGTTTTCTTTTTCCTTTGTAAGTCTCACTGGAGATTTAGTAGTCTTTCAAAAGAACCAAATTTTGAATCTTTCTGATCCTTTTTTTAAAATTATATATTTGTTCTCTATTGCATTGATTTCTGCTCTTTATTTCCTTCCTTCTTCTTTTTTGGGATTTACTTTTTTGTTCTTTTGCTAACTTCTTGTAGATCACTATTTTTCACCATTTATTCCTTTTAAATATATGCATTTAAGGCTAAGCATTTCCCTCTAAGCACTGTTTTAGCTACCTCTATTATTCAAATTTTAATATGTAGTACTTTTATAATTCACTTTAAAATGTTTTCATTGGTGTCTACTTTGACTTTTGCATAAGCTGAAAGTATTATATTTCTCAATTTCTGAACACATGGAGGTTTTCTGATTATTTTTGAATTTGTTCCTTATTTCTAACAATATAACAATGTAATCGGAGACCACTTTCAGTGTTTCCGAGGTCTGACTTCAGACCTTTAAAATTTGAGAACTACACTATGGCCCAGTATATTATCTTTTCTTTCTCTGCAGTTATTGAATTTGGCGTTCTATATATTTCCATTAGGTCATGCTTTTCAGTCCCGTATTTCAAATCTTCAGGATCATTAATGACCTTTGTTTGCTTGTATTAGTTACAGACAAGGATGTGTTAAAATATCCCATTTATGATTGTGGACTTTTCCCCTTGTATTCTTTCAACTTTTGCCTTATTTATTTCAGACAGTGTTAGTAGGTGGGTAGAAATGTGTAATGGTTATATCTTCTTAATGACTTAACATTATGAAGTATTTCTCTTTTATTCTGAAAATACTTTTTGCATTAAGGTCTAGTTTGTCTGGGATTGATACAACAGTACCAGCTTTCTTTTTATTGTTTGCATGGTTTATCTGTTTCCATTCTTTTACTTCCAGTCTTTCTGTATTACGTTTTAGATGTGTCTCCTGTGACGTGATTGGGTTTAAATCTCCCATATTATCATGTACTTTATGTCTGCCCTATTTGTTAATTGTTCCTCTTTCTCTACTTTCTTGCCATCTAGATGAGGTGGCTATTCTATCATTTTACATTTTTCTCCTTATTATTTGGAAATTATGACTTCTTTTTCTCTTTTACTAGTTATTCAAGAAATACAATATACATTTTATAAAGTCTCATGTTAATCAATGCCTTTATCCTCTTCTCAGATGATACACTTTAATTATATTTACTTGCAGCCCTACTTATATAGTATTGTTGTGCATTTTAATTCACTCTTATTTATTCTCTTTCTCATTGTTGTTGTTATTGTTTTATACCGTCCATATTCAGTTCAGGTTAGTGCATGTGTCTACCATGTCGTTACGTTTCCTATGATCTTCCATTTAGGGCCATTTTCCTTGATCTTCAGGATGGTGAAACACACTCTTTAGAATTTCCTTTAGTCTGTTTGCCTGGAAATGTCTTTATTTTACCACATTCTTGAAGGATATGTTTGCTAGGTACAAAATTCTAGTTTAGCAGCTATTTCAGTACATGGTAAGTTGGTGGTTACTTTATTTCAGCACATTCATTGCTGTTGAATCCTCAGCTCTTTGTGTCTCATTTTCCTTAAAAAAAAAAAATCTGACATTTTCCTTTGGATGCTTTTAAGATTTTTATCTTTGTCTTTTGTTTTCTGTTGTCCTATTATGCTGTGATTAGGCATTGGATTCTTAGGGCTTCATGAATGTGTGGATTGGTGTCTTTTTCAGTACTAGAATTTTTATTTGGTTCTTTTTCAAATCTACCATGTCACTTTTTATAATTTTCAGTTTCAAGCAAAAATAGTTAAGCTCAACTTTTATACCCTTGAATGTAGTAAGCATAGTTATTTTTCAGTCTGTGTTTTATGATTCCAATATTGTTAAGTTTTTGTGGATTTGATTCTGTTGTCTGTTGTAGAAATAATTTGATGTATAAAATGAAGTGAATTTTTCTCTAGAGAAGATTTTCATTTGCTATTGCGAAGAATATGAGACCATCTTAATTCAATTTCAAATGTTTACCTTTTCTGGACCACCATCTGATTCTTTGTTACTCTTCTTAGGGTGCATCCCTTTGGGGTCCCAGCCCAAAGACAAGGGCATTTTTATTATCGTCCTTACCTTCGGTGGGTCCCAGACTCTGACTTTTGTCCCCCAGTCCTGCAAGGCAGGCAACAAATTATAAAGCTCAGCCTCTTAAATACTTTTTTTTTTTTTTTTTTGCGGTACGCGGGCCTCTCCCTGTTGTGGCCTCTCCCGTTGCGGAGCACAGGCTTCGGACGCGCAGGCTCAGTGGCCATGGCTCACAGGCCCAGCCGCTCTGCGGCATGTGGGATCTTCCCGGACCGGGGCACGAACCCGTGTCCCCTGCGTTGGCAGGCGGACTCTCAACCACTGCGCCACCAGGGAAGCCCTTAAGTACTTTTTTATTGGCAAACCCACAAAAGGCAAAAGCTGAGCTTACCTGTAGAGGACAAATGTATGGACCCAAGTGGGGAAAGTGACGATGGGGGGGAGGTGGTGGTGTGATGAATTGGGAGATTGGGATTGACATGTATACACTACTATGTATAAAATAGATAACTAATAAGAACCTGCTGTATAAAAAATAAATAAAATAAAATTCAGAAATGCAAAAAAAATAATAGACACACACACACACACACAAAAAAGCTGAGCTTACCTTTCTGAGTTTTGACTTCTGGTAAATTTGAACTAGTGATTCATTCCTCACTATGTTGGTAGTTATTTGATGGTAAATTTGAACTAGTGATTCATTCCTCACTATGTTGGTAGTTATTTGATGGTTTTAAGATTATTTTAATATTTTGTCTAACTTTTTAAGTTGACTTCAGAAGGACAGTTGGTCCGAATTGTGTAGTTTGCTACTTTTACAAGTGGAAGTCCAACTATTTCTTTCACTAACTGTTCAAGGAGAACTTGACGTTTCTGTTAGTCATTCCTTTGTTTTAAGGCACATTTTGTGGTACAAATGAGATACCTGGGAAAGGTAAACATTAAGGTATGGTTGCCTTTTAATACTTTAACATGTGTTGCAATAATCTTCAGTTCTTATTACTTTGCAAAGCTCCAGAGGAAGGAGGCAGACAGTATTTTATTTGATGGGAGAAGTCAGAAATACTTGTAGTATGTGGGTAGTGCTTTGAGGTAGGAATTGTCCTTTGTGTGAGCAAAGAGAATACAAAGTGAACATTTTTGAAGTGGAGATGTGTGAAGAGGGAGGGAGAATGCTCTGAACTGAGGAGGGACTGCAAACAAATTTGTCCTTTAGTATTCCTGTTGGAAGTGGGGTGCATTTCTAATAATTAATGTAACAGCTCTCTATATGTTATTTTTAATTTTTAAAATATTTTTTGGTATACCTCAGGGACAGAATATAACTTTTGAATCTTTTTACTCACATCTATTTAAACTATTATAGGTACAATTTGCATTTGATTTCTGAGATTAAATCTATTAAATAGGTTAAACACACAGGTTAGAAATCACACTAGGCAAACTAAATTAGTTTTTACATAAATTGACTTTCTTCTATGGTTGCAAGGATGTTGAAAATTTAGTATAACATACCAATATATTTTGATTTTAAAGACACATTTGATGTTAATCACAGCTCTTAGTATGAAATGCCATCCATCACTTTGTGATTACATTGGGGCATCAACAAAATACAAAAGCAGTTCTCTTTTAAGGAAACCTAGACTTCTTGTATTTGTTTACTTGATTCTTTCTTTTTTTCTCTCTGCTAAAAGAAAATAAGTTGAAGATTCTTGTTAATTATAGTTCCTTCACTTCCCTGCTATGTTAGATTTAAACAGTGGTTGTTTTTGGTTTGCTTACTTCCCTTCAGAAAACTGAAGGGTGAAATGAGGTGACAGAGAATTTTAGGAATCAGTTCTCTCATGTGTGCCCCTTTCCCACACCTTTCCCTTTTTAAATATGTGAAAACAGAGGTCCGAGGTAGTCTGGGTGACTTGATTTGCCTAAAGTTACACTGAACTGATACCCAGATCTCTTCCTCATCATAGTTTCTTGAGGTTCTTTTCAGCCAGATGATTGCATTAGCTATACCAGACATAGATAAGATGATGATTTATCTGTAACTATTAAGATCTGATAAGTTATTAATGCATCTTGATTAGCCACATGTTTATTGCAAATGCAATTAATTTTATACTTCCTAAACTCAGTTCGTGAGTCTAGTGTTTAATTTTGTAAAGTTTGCTGTCTGTGACTAAACTCAGGTGTGTCTGTCTTGATATTCAGTCTCAGCATTTGTTAATGTCTGTGCTGTTCCTGAGTTGGACTCTTACATGTATTTTCTGGAGATTTTTACTTCAATAATATCACCTGTAAAGCAACTCTTATGTTAGAGTAAGTACTTAAGACAGTGGATGAATGACACTGTTTTAGTATGGTAACACATTTAGCATATTTAGTTGTTGTTAAATAACTCGTTGCCAAAATCTACAATGCTTGCCACACATTTTCCCTGTTGTATTCATCCATGTTCGTTAGAGCCTGATTTTAGTACCTCTGTTTAATTAGGCCTAGGGCATTTTCTCACTGTAGTCATTCTTCCATTTCATCTGTCTTTGCTCTAGTTTCATTTCAGAGATGCTGATATCTTTTCTAATATTTCAATGGCATTTCTTGTATGGCTTTGGAGTTCTAACACAAGAGTTTTTCCTCTGCCTCCTCTAACAAACGTCAAGTTACATATTACTATCACTGGAAGATGATATTAGCTATCAGTTAAGAAAATAAACTCTGGTTGGAAAAATGTCACACTGGACAAAATATACAAATGTATTTTAATTATGTGCTCCTTTAGTGCTCAGTTATGTGCTCACTCATATCACATTATCCTGATGAATTACTGAGTTGGGTCTCAGTTAAAACTAAGTTTGAATTTTCACAGAAATTTAATGCTTACTCAAAAACCAAAAGCCATGTGGGAGAAAAATCAGTTCTGTTGTACCAATATAATGTGTTATGCCAGCTTTAAAATCCAGCTTTGCTTCACTTTTATAGAAGAATTTACATGCTATCTGTTGGAAGTACATATTGGTAGAATTTTTTTCCCACAACTTAATGATATTTTATGATGAGTTGCCACATACTATGATTTCCTATTAGTTATATTGGACTAATGAGATTCTTCATTTAGTGTACAGTTAGGTCTTTGACAAAAAGTTTTTAATCTCAATTCTGATAACAATCAGCTAATTAAATATTATTATTAAGAGCTTGAGGACTGGACTTGAACCATGACAGTTTTCTTGCCAAAATGTAAGGAATTGAAAAGAATAGCTGAATAGGGAAAAGAGTTCTTCTCATCTTCTGTAAGCAGTGTTTGGTATACTGCTTTACTATATTCCTGAAAAAAGTAGACTATTGTATGTAATTTTAAAAAATTCTGTTCTAATCTGTCTCACCATTGCTGAGTTGTGAATTAAAATCTTTTATTTGGCTTTTAATTGGTTCTTAATGAAGTTGCGTAAGGCACTGTGTAAACCTAGTAGTGGAGGCTTCTGGTTTTATTACTTAGGTTACCTATATTCATCATTTAATTTAAGTTTGGGGTATTTTACACAGTTTTCGTCATATCTGACACTTATGTCTCATTATATTTGTCCATTTTTTAATTGAAATTAAGGACCAACCAGTGGCACAGGAAGACATCTCTTTGTTAAAAGTAAATATATTTAGGTTTCTAAATCAGAAGTAATTTGCTTTTCTTCACTGGAAAATGAAACCTGGATTCAAGTCTGGCTTGGCCTTTAACTAGATCAGGACAAATCACTTGACCTTCCTGTGATTTAGCTTTTTCATCTACGAAATGAGGACATACTACGTTTGTTTGTTTGTTTGTTTATTTGTTTAGGCTGCGTTGGGTCTTCGTTGCTGTGCACGT
The DNA here is from genome assembly GCF_949987515.2 of Delphinus delphis. Taxonomy (NCBI): domain Eukaryota; kingdom Metazoa; phylum Chordata; class Mammalia; order Artiodactyla; family Delphinidae; genus Delphinus; species Delphinus delphis. The sequence continues at coordinate 81,532,094 of NC_082685.1, forward strand.
GCTTTCTCTAGTTGTGGCGAACGGAGGCTACTCTTCATTGCGGTGCAGGGGCTACTCTTCATTGTGGTGCGGGGGCTACTCTTCATTGCTGTGCAAAGGCTTCTCATTGTGGTGGCTTCTCTTGTTGCGGAGCACGGCCTCTAGGCACGTGGGCTTCAGTAGTTGTGGCTTGTGGGCTCTAGAGTGCAGGCTCAGCGATTGTGACACACGGGCTTAGTTGCTCCGCGGCATGTGGGATCTTCTCGGCCCAGGCCTCGATCCCGTGTCCTCTTCATTGGCAGGCAGATTCTTAACCACTGTGCCACCAGGGAAGCCCCATACAACGTTTTAACTATGCTTTTTTTCAAATATTTTTCTGAAGTGATATAGGAACAACTGTCATAACTTTTCTAAGGCAGATCTACGTACACAATTTTAAAAATCATATTTCTCTTTTATGTTATTAAAGCCAGATTGTTTCTTATCATATCTTCTTGGTTGTTTCCGGAGTTGTAACATGTAACGTGCTTCTTGGCCTCAAACCTAAATGTAGCCACTAGTAAGATACTGAGATAATGTCTTACTTGGTACACTTTAAAAAGTAATGAGCATGATTTTGAATAAGTACTGAAGTTGTTTTAGGTTTCTCTTATTTTAAACATTAAAAAATGTAGCTTTGTCAGGTAAAGAGACTTTAAAATGTATATCCTTGAGCAGATGTTACATGCATGTAGTATACATTTCAAAAAGTACAAGAGAAAATGAAATGAAATGAAAATAAATTTCCTACCCCTTTTCCTTAGTTGCGCACATCCCCTGCACAGAGGCAATCGCTGTTACCAGTTTCTTGTTTAGCTTTTCAAAGTACACTCCACAGAAACCCAAATCTCACAAACATAGCTGTTGGATATTCTTCAGAAGGGCAAATATATATTGTGGTAAAGTCTAATTTGTGCTTTCATCAGAAAGTAGCATTTTGGAACATGACATACTTAAGAATTTTAAATTATAATGATAACTCATTCAAGCTCCAGAACAGTTTTTCACTTCAGAAATTACAAAGCAGATACTGGAAAAGGATAAAAAGCTTTCTACTTAAATGTGATTATCCAGTACTTCAGTGTGGAAATCCTACTGGTTTGGAGTTTAACAAAAGCAGCCCCATGATTGAAGATAATTCGGAGAAATCTGACAAGGGTGGCTCATTTGCTAGCTACCCAAGAAGGTGTTTGTGAGGAATTCCCATTGTGGGTTACAGTAAGGTGAGAGAATCTGTGTGTTTTGCTTATTCCCTGTCTACATGAGCAACAAATGTTGACTGGGGCTAGAGGATCTGCTTCTAAGGTCACTCACTCACTCATTTGGCTGGCAAGTTGTTAGTGGTTTGGGCCCCATGTTGGCCTTTCCATAAGGTTACCCTGAGTATCCTTATAACACAGAGGCTGGCTCCAGAGTAAGCAATTCAGGAGACCAAGGCAGAAGCTACAATGTCTTTTATGACCTAGCCTCAGAAGTCACACACTTCTTCAGTATTTTACTGGTCACACAAGTCAGCTCTATTCAGCATAGGAGAGCACTGTACAAAGGCTTGAATAGCAGAATTTAAAGATCATTAGAGATAATCTTGGAAAGTGGCTGTGATACTTCCCAACCATAGCCCCACACCCCATTTAAATAAGTATTGGATCAGCAATCTTATATTTGGTGTTTATGGTAATCTCAAGGTGAATTTATGCAAAAAAAAAAAGGCTTTTAGAATGCTGCACACCTTTCTATTGTTTATGCACTGCTCAGGAAAATGCCTGTTTGATTGCCAAGCTTTTCACAATGATTTATTTTTTATTATGTTTGATGCCTGATAAGAACAAAACTCACATAATCTGGGAATATCTTTAGATACTAATTCTGGCTTCCTCTTAGAAATTGTAGGATACATCCTCGAGCTTTAACACAGTGCTGAAATCTTCACTATCTTCTATTGATGTTACTGCTTAATCTAGCCATTGGATCCAGTTGTCATTCAGAAACCTGACTGGATATAGGGCATCTTTCATTCACAAAGTAATGAATTCTGACTATAGTCTTCAGAGATTTTAGGTGCTGGCATACTTACGCTGCTGGAATAGTATGGAAGAATAAGGCTGCCACTGTAAGAGAAAAAAAAATTGCCCTTTGTGTTGTTTTTGAGAGAAATCTTTAGAGGAGTAAGAATTTGAAGATTTAAGTTTCATAGGGAGAGGACAGGAAGATTTGTGGATCAAGTATCTGTTTAATTTAAATGTCTCAAATATCAAAGTGAAATAATCAGATAGATAGTTGGATATTCACAGAAGGGGGTTAGGATGGAGATACAAATTTGAGATTTAACATCATATAGATGATGGTTAAAAGCATTAGGAGTAGGTGAGAAAACAGTGAAGAGAGAAAGCAGTCCTGGTACAAGCCCAGAGGCACTCATGTTTTAGAAGACTAGTGAAGAGACAGATCCAATAAACGAAATTAGAGGGAGGAGGAAAACCAGGAGAATATGTCACTAGAGCCCAAGAGAAGACATCAACTTCAGGTAGAAAAGAGTGATCTGCTTGGTCTAATGTTACTGAGAGGTTATTGTACTAAGATGAGGGCAATGGATTTTGGCCACATGGTGGTCATTGGTGACCTTGATTTGAGCTTCAGGAGATTGTTGAGGATTAGGGAGGGCTAAAGAGTGAATTAGAGGTGAGAAAATAGAGACGGGAAATGAAGGCCACTAGATCAAGAGGTTTGGCTGTGAATAGAACAAAGAAATGGTCATATCTAGTGGAGGGGGTGTGTGGAGGGGAGCTAAGGTCAGGAGAGGAATTTGTAAAGATGAGTAATATTAGAGCATGTTTGTGTGTTCATGATAATGATCCAGTAGAGAAGGAGAAACTGATTATACTGGAGAGAGAGGGGCTAATCAAAGGTTTTCTTGATTAGCTGGACTCCATTGCCCAAGTAAGGTATTGGTCTTTGATAGGAGCAGGGATGCTTTTTCTATTTTAATAGGAGAGAAGCAGTATAGGCATGGTAGGGAAATGTGAGGAAATTTCTCTTTAATGGAATGAAGTAGGTCTTCAACTGAGAGTGGCATAGGTAGGAAAATAGATGTTACAGGTTTGAGGACAGAAAAAAGGTGTAAAGTTAACTCAAGTAGTGAGAAAGCAGACTTTATAGGAAACACAGTAGGCCTGCCAGGCGGTGTTAAATATTCTTCCATGTTTACAGTTGTGAATTTAAAGTGAAACCAGCCAGGCCCTATTATCTGATCATTCCCCCACCCCCACTCTCCCCAGCATCACACACACACACACACACACACACACACACAGCTGCCCTGATGAAGGCATGCAAAAGTGGAATAGTTCATTCAGTTCAACCAGATTTGGGGTTTTACCAGGTAAATATAATAGAGGGAGAGAAGAATCAGGGGTTTGAGTGAAAGGGAATGGCTATTGTTGGGTCTAAGGAAGAAAGCAAAGACGAAAGTGATAGTGGAAATTGATGAGAACATTGGATTGAAGAAGCCAGTGAGGTAAAAGAATGTTGTATTTGGAGATGGTAGCATAAACTAGAGGGATAGGAAGTATGCTTCAGAGACTGAAACTTTGGGAATTGAGATTTTTTTATTAAGATTTTGGAGTTGGTCAGAGTTGTCTTATCACTTCACAAGAGACTTTTTTTTTTAAGAACTTTGCGTTCTCTATTGTAAAAGAACAAGTATCAAAAATACCTTTTCTATGAAAATTCCAAGTGTTTTAATTGAGCAGATCTAACTATTAGTTTGAATTAAATAGCAGACCTTCTTTGGGAACAGAATAAGAAAATGCCTTTTTCATATTGTATCAAGTACAGACTGGTTTGAGAATCAAGGTACTTATTGACTGCTGGTGTCTGTTGAGGAAGGTATTTGAATGTGAAATGAAATTTAGTCCAATTCTTAAGAAATCTTACTTTTTGCTTCTATAAAAGCTATGTGACAGTTCAACTAATTCTACCCAATCTTAGAGAACTTGGCAAAGCAAGTTTTTTAAAAGACTTAACGAAGTAAATATGAAGTTTTAGTTTTAAAAACAATCTATATTGAAAAAAGGAATTAAATGTATTAGTTTGTCTTTTTTTCTTTCTCTCTTCCCTCTTAGAACATAATGTTAAGTGTTCATGTTGAACTCTTACGAGGTGACTCATTCTTTTAATCTTTAAAATGCATCTATATATTAGATACTATTGTGGGTAGTCCAAGTCACCCAGAGGTTTCTGATTTGATTGACACAGTCCAGTAATGCTAGGTAGATTTTTGTTTTTCCATTTTACTTAATAAGACATTTGGATTTTTAAGCCTATAATAGCAAACATTTATCTTCAGATATCCAGAAGTGAAATAATTTTATAGTCTGTACTGTGCCTTACATATTAAAATTCAGCATAAAGCAAGAAGGAGAGAAGCTATTCAAAAAGGAAGGAAATGGTATTATAGAATTAGGCAATACCATCTTCAGTTGGTATATACGGTATTGAAAAAGTCATTGCTTTCTCATTCAGGGTAACAATTTGGGGATATTGTGTAAGGATAAAAGTCTTAACCCAAGGATTTGGTTTAAGGTTCTAATAAATACACACCATTACTAGGCCATAAATTTATTCTTTCATATACACCAAATTTTGTTTTTAATGTCAATTTAAAAATTGGATTTTTTGTTATTAATGCTCATGTATTTCAAGGGGTAATTTGTGTGTTATAAATTGATAAATGATTTGTCAAGTAATCTAAGTATTTTAATGATATTTTAAATGTTAAAATGATGAGAGTTTTAATTATATTTTGGGGGAAAGACTATTTTTAAAAAACTCGTTCTGTGTGCACCTTTTTCTTGAATTCACAGTGATACCATAAACATTTGGTGCTGTTTTGGTGACTTAAGTCACTGAAGTCTTTAATGTTAAAATGTTATCTTTATGAATAGGGTTTATAAGTTTGTATTGTAAATTGTACCTTTGGGAGCAGTCTTACAGCTGCTTTGGGTTTTCAGTAAAGATCAAACTAAAAACATTAACCAAACATAGTTAACACACACACACACACACACACACACACACACACACACGGGCAAGAATAAAATTCTGCTTTAAACTTTTAGTTTTTAAAAAATCAGAATTTGGTTTTTTTTCCCCTAGGGGAAGGGTAGCTTAAAACATTGGTGGACCAGAAACTGGAACTTTATCAGATTAGGGCGTGTTAAGAATTTAGAAAAAAAAATTTTCTTTACTTACATGGAAATGTTTGAATATTTGTTAATTGGGCAAAATGGTTGCCAAAGGTGATTTTGAGTTTTTTGTCTTATTAACAACATAAATTAATAAGTAAGTGTGTAGTCAAAATTGCCAAAGTAAGACCAAATAAAACAAATTTCTCATAGAGTGTAAAATTTTGTGTTTTTTTCCTGCTATTATAGTTTCCAATTGAAAAAGCCTTTGACCATTAAATAACTATAAATTAGTAATAGTATGCATTATGACTTCTGATTATTTCTTCTTTTGAGTAGGAACTAGCAACTAGTTCTGTTAATTTTTGTAGATCTTGCTGTAATCATGTATCCTTCTTTATTTGAAATGTTTATATTTTTCATTGCCTATAAGATATCTAGAATTTTTAACCTAACAGACAAAATCTAAATCTCTGTCCTAAAATATTCCTAAACATCTTTGAAGGCTAGTTCTTTTGCTGCTTTCTCTCTGAAATCTTTCTTGATTACCTGGCCAGAAATTATCTAATCTGTCATCCTTTGATATACATGTTGCCTTGTATTAAAACTTTTCTTGTGCACATTTTAGATCCCCTATCAGATTGTAAGTTGATGTCTTATTCGTCTTTATATCATCTACATTCATGCATTCAACAGTGTTATTGAATGCTTACTGTGCACCAGGCACTGTTCTAGGTGTGAAGGAAACAGCAGTGCATGAGAATATAGGTTCCTGTCCTCATGGCATTTGTATTCTAGTTTGGGAAACGATGATGAGGGAGACAGAAAATTAAACAAACAGATAGATACATAGGTAGAACCTTTTAGATCTTTAAATGATTTGAAGAGAAAACAGTATGATGTGATAGAAATTTAAGGACAGTACCAGTGTTGATTCGATGGTCATGGAAGGTCTCTTTGAAGACAAGACATTTATGCCAAAGCTGAATGATACAATAGAGCAGTCATTTGAGGATTTGGGAACAGAGTTCTTGAAGCTGAAAGAGAGGCAGTGCAAAGGCATTAGAGAGAGGGAAGAAAGGGGGAGTTAGGGAGGAGGGTGGGAATGGGAGCAGGGGGTAGGTTATACAGAGTCTTGTAAACCAAGTTAAGGAATTTGAAATTTATTCTAACTTCATTTGGAAGCCAGTGAACAGCTTGTAGCTTTTAAGGGCTTGTGATTACATTGGGCCCACCCAGGATCATCTCCCCCTGCCCCTTTTTTGTTGTTCAACAAGTATTTATTGAGTGTACCGTATGACTAGCACAGTATTAGGCACTGATTTGCATTATTGAGCAAGAAAAGATTTTAACCCAAAAGTCATGTAAAAACAAGGCAGAAGTGACCTTCATTCTTAAGGAAAGTCCATGTCTAAAGGCCCAGGACTGCAGTGCTCTGGAGCTGGCCTACTTGAGTCTCAAGAGTTTGACTGCGGCTGTAAGAGTTATTCCTTACAAGTTACAAGTTTCTTTTCTCATGTCTCCACATGGTTCTTCATCTGCAGTAAAGCACTTATTTTATTACATTCATACTTGCCTCAAAAAAAGCAGATGTTTTCACTACCATTATTGGATAAATTTCAACTAAACAGAGCCAAACAAATCCTGCCATTGATCACTCCTGAACTTCTGGGCAAGGATCACAATGCTCTGGGGGTCATCTTCCCCATATAAGCTCATCTTTCAGAGGGTGTTACCTCCTTTAGGGGCGCAGGATACCATATGACATGCAGAGAAAGTGCCGAACCAGTGACAGGTAGTGAATTTCATCTCCCTATTTTAAAGTCAGCCTATTAATGACTTTAATTACATCTGCCAGGTCCTTCTTACCATGTAATGTAGCGTATTCACTATTGTAACACCAGGGCATATTTAGCCTAATACACGTTTAACATATTTAACATCATACAAGGGCAGTGAAGCAGAATTAACTCTGACAGAGTAGCCTTTTTTGAGTCATTCACAGTTTTTCTGATTTCTTTTGCCTTTGTTTATATGCCCACTATCAGTCATTACCTTGTATTTGCCACACGCCCATAAGACAACCCCAAACTGTTTCTCTTTAGTTATTTAACTAAATAAGCATGACAATGTGAAAATGTCTCCTGCATTTAAAGAAATTTTGTTCTAGATATCTTCCAGAGAAATCTGTGGTTACCCATTGATAAAAATTTATGGGTCAAGGGGATTTTTTTGTAGATTCCAGATTGACATTTTCAAAGCTGTTTGAGATGTCTTGTTTTCACTTATTCTGATTATTAAAAGATGTATTCACTCAATAAGGATTTATTGAGCACCTACTACTACAGAGCTAGGTGCTGCAGTAATCATCAGGATGATAATTGAACAAGTAACTTTTTTATGAAGGGTGAGGCTCTGAAGGAGGAAGTACAAGCTGCTCTCGGAGATGACACACAGTCGTCCCTTGGTATCCATTAGGGATTGGTTCCAGGACCCTGGAGGATACCAAAACCCAGGGATGCTCAAGTCCCTTATATAACACAGTATAGTATTTACATATAACCTACACATATCCCTCCCACTATACTTTAAATCATCTCTAGATTACTTATAATACCTAATACATTGTAAATGCTATGTAAGTAATTGGAGGCTGCTTGGCAAATTCAAGTTTTGCTTTTTGGAACTTTCTGGAATCTTTTCTGTGTATTTTTGATCCATGGCTGGTTGAATCCTCAGTGGTTGAATGAAGAACCCAAGGATATGGAGCATCTACTGTATTTAAATCTAATTAGAAGATCTAACATGAAGTGCTCATGAGACCTGGAGAGTGAGGCAGTTTGACCAACACTGGCTTAGGAGGCAGACTGCCACTTCACTATGTGGGGACCTGAATGAATTTTGAAATTTCTTTGAGCCTATGTGTGTGAACAGTGATCTTTTTTTAATCTCTATAGAAATTCAAGTGAGATGAATTTGCTGATTATATATATTTGCTGATCATAATGTCTGCTACTGGTTTAGAAGATTTATCATGAAACTCACAAAGTTTAATGCACCTAATTTCATGGACCCTTCCTAGGTTCTTTTGCAGCAGCAATAGCAATTTTGAATTAATTTGTATTTTCCTTAAGGAAGGCTCCCCCATAATTTATATATGATCCTGAACCCCACAAAATCTGGATCTGCCTTTGGCTACAGATTAGATGAGAAAGAAATGTTAATTTCTCTCTTCTTCTCATGTTAAGATATCAAATTGTGTCCAAAAGGCACTTAACTTTTGGGAAAAAATACAGAAATTATGTGTGTTAGGTTGTGGAAATTTTATAAAATTAAGAAAAATTGAAATTTTTATTTTTTTCTGTGAATTTGGCTTTTTATTTAGATTCCTCATATAAGTGATTCCATGCAGTATTTGTCTTTTCTGCCTGGCTTATTTCACTTAGCATAATGCCTTCATGGTCCATCCATGTTGTCCCAAATGGCAGGGTTTCCTTCTTTCTCATGGCTGAATAATACTTCATTTTGTGTGTGTGTGTGTGTGAGATTTTTATCCACTCATCCATTGATGGACACTTGTTTTCATATCTTGGCGGTTAAGAATATGCTGCAATAAACATGGGAGTGCAGATCTCTCTTCCTTTGTATATATACCCAGAAGTGGGGTTGCTGGATCATATGGGAGTTAAACTTTACTTTCTTGAGGAAACTCCATGCTGTTTCCATAGTGGCTGCACCAATTTACATCCCCACTAAAAGTGCACTGGGATTCCCTTTTCACCACATCCTCCCTAATATTTGTTATTTCTTGTCTTTTGATGACAGCCATTCGAACAGATGCAAGGTGATATCATTTTGGTTTTGATTTGCATTTCCATGATGATGGGTGATGTTGAACATCTTTTTATGTACTTGTTGGCCGTTTGGATGTCTTCTTTGGGAAGATGTTTGTTCAGTTCCTCTGCCCATTTTTTAATCCAGTTGTTTGGTTTGTTGGCTATTTAGTTGTATGAGGTTGTTATATATATAGATAGATAGATATAGATATAGATTTTTTTTCGATATTAACCCCTTATTAGATATATGATTTGGAAGTGTTTTCTCCATTTTGATAGGTTGCCTCTTCATTTTGCTGATGGTTTCTTTCACTGTGTAGAAGCGTTTTAGTTTGATATTGTCCCACTTGTTCATTTTTGCTTTTATTGCCTTTGTTTTTTGGTGTCAAATCAAAAAAAATTATTGCCAAGACTGATGTCAAGGAGCTTATTCTATATGTTTTCTTTTAGGAGTTTTACAGTTTCAGGTATTAAATATAAGTCTTTAATCCATTTTTAGTTGATTTTTTGTGTATGGTGTAAAATAGGGGTCCAGTTCATTCTTTTGCAAGTGGCTGTCCAGTTTTCCCAACATCATTTATTGAAGAGACTGTCTTTTCACCACTGTATATGTGTGGCTCCTTTGTCATAAAGTAATTGACCATATTTGCCTGGGTTGATTTCTGGGCTTGCTATTCTGTTCCTTGATCTACATGTCTGTCTTTATGTTCGTACCATGCTGTTTTTTTTTTTAATTGAAGTATAGTTGATATACAATTATCATACTGTTTTGATTACTGTAGTTTTGTAATATAGTTTGAAACCATGAAGTGTGGTGCCTCCAGCTTTGTTCTTTTTTTTTTTTCTTTTTTTTCCTCCAATATTGCTTTGGCTATTTGGGGTCTTTTGTGGTTCCATAGACATTTTAGGATTGTTTTTTCTATTTCTGTGAAAAATGCTATTGGAGGTTTGAAAGGGATTGCATTGAATCTGTAGATCACTTTGGGTAGTATGGACATTTTAACAATATTAATTTTTCTAATCAGTGAGCATGAAATATCTTTCCATTTATTTGTGTCTTCTTCAATTTCTTTCATCACTGTCTTATAGTTTTCACTGTACAGATCTTTCATTTCCTTGGGTAAATTTATTCTTATGTATTTTATGCTTTTTTATGTAATTGTATATCCGGCATAACATTAATCATCTTTAAGAGTGCCAAAAGTGGGCTTCCCTGGTGGCGCAGTGGTTGAGAGTCCACCTGCCGATGCAGGGGACACGGGTTCGTGCCCCGGTCTGGGAAGATCCCACATGCCCCGAAGCGGCTGGGCCCGTGAGCCATGGCCACCGAGCCTGCGCATCCAGAGCCTGTGCTCCGCAACGGGAGAGGCCACAACAGTGAGAGGCCCGCGTACCGCAAAAAAAAAAAAAAAAAAAATGAGTGCCAAAAGTATAATTAACCAAGCTGTTGTTATCAATCATTGAGGTTGTTTCTAAAATTTCACTTGTGGAAACAATACTGAGTATCTTTGAATATAAATCTTTGTGCATGTACCTGATTGTACATAAGATAATTTCTATTAACTGGACTTATTTCAGTATAAGCATTTTAAACATTTTAAGGATTTTCAAAAGCTACTGCCTTTTTTTATTTTATTTTATTTTTGGCCGTGTTGGGTCTTCGTTTCTATGCGAGGGCTTTCTCTAGTTGTGGCAAGTGGGGGCCACTCTTCATTGTGGTGCGCGGGCCTCTCACTGTCGCGGCCTCACTTGCTGTGGAGCACAGGCTCAGTAGTTGTAGCTCACAGGCCCAGTTGCTCTGCGACACGTGGGATCTTCCCGGACCAGGGCTCGAGCCCGTGTCCCCTGCATCGGCAGGCAGACTCTCAACCACTGCGCCACCAGGGAAACCCTGCCTATTTTTTTAAAATGTATCCTCACTGACCCGCAATATTATTTTAAAATATCATTGCCTATTTAATAGGTGAAAATGATACTCTTTTGTTTTTGTTTTCTTTGATTCCTTAATGTAGTAGAACATATTCTGTTTATTTATTAGTCCCTATTGTTTTTCTTATGTTAATTGCTAATACATGACAAGGAAGCTTTTTGACAGGAAAAAGGAAGGTTTTTTTCCTCTGTAAGCAAATGCCTCAATCTGTATAGCACACTGAATTAAAAGGCATTTCAAAATGGTCTCCCTATCATAGTGCAGTAGGAGCTTTGATAGCAGAAGCTAGAGTGGTGAGTGGTGCTTCGCAATCCTGCCAGCACCCACCAATGCCTGGACCTCATCCTCAGAGATTCTGACTTAATGGTGTTTTTAAAACTTCTCAAGCTCCTAAAGTGATTCTACTGTGCAGCCACCTAACCTCAGAAACTTAGCCCCAAGGCTGCGTCACATATTTTTCACTTACAGGGCCTAGGGTTTTTATTTAAAGCATTCCATTTCCTCTGTAGAAAGTTATACTTTGTACTAATATTCATTATTCAGCATTTGCTCTACTATTATTCCTTGAGAGCATCTGCATTGGGTCCCCTTTGGAGATTAATTTTAACTCATTCCTTCTACTAATACTTAATGAACACCTGTTATGTACAAAATACTATGGTATACACCATGAGACGTTCAAGATAAAATCAGGTGTGGCTCTTCCCTCGGATTCTTATAGTCAGGAATGGGGAAGGAGATGTACACACAGAGCTACAATGTGTTTGTGCCATAAAAGGAGGGAACAGTGGAGGGAAGAGGAGGGTGAGGAGTCTAGGAGTCTAGGTGGGATGGTAGATTACTTCATGGAAATGTATGTTTAAGCTGAATCTTGATTTGGACCAATAGAGCAATTAATAATCTGTTACTCGTAAAACATATTTCATAGTTTATAAAGTTTGTTCACAGTTATACATTTGATCCTTATAACAGCTCTATAAAATAAGCCAAACAGTTATTCTCATTTTACAGATGAAAGAGTAGCCAAGTCTTAGGATAGTTAAGTAACATCCAGAGTCACAGAGCTACAAAATGAAAGACTCAGAACTTTAAACCTGATTCTTCAGTCTCCATATGCTGGAGCCTTCTACTGTACCACATTATAGTAAAGGCAGAAAGTTCTATGTCTAAGGTGAGTTTTAGAAATGGCTAAGTGGGGACTTCCCTGGTGGCACAGTGGTTAAGAATCCGTCTGCCAGTGCAGGGGACACGGGTTCGAGCCCTGGTCCTGGAAAATCCCATGTGCCGCGTACCAACTAAGCTTGTGCGCCACAGCTACTGAGCCTGCGCTCTAGAGCCTGCGAGCCACAGCTACTGAAGAGCACACACCTAGAGCCCATGCTTCGCGACAAGAGAAGCCGCCACAATGAGAAGCCGGCACATCACAACGAAGAGTAGCCCCTGCTTGCTGGAACTAGAGAAAGCCTGAGCACAGCTCGAAGACCCAACGCAGCCAAAAAATAAACAAATAAACAAATTTATTTTTTAAAAAAAGAAATGGCTAAGTGTTTAGTTTGATTGGACTGGTATTAGGATGCAAGTTCTGTAATAGTTGAAGATAAAGCTTTAGTGTGGTAGGCAGAATAATGGCTCCCTAAAGATGTCCAGTTCCTAATCCCTAGAACCTGTGAATATGTTAGATTATGTTACAAAGGGGAATTAAGGTTGCAGGTGGAATACAGTTGCTAATGAGGTACCCTGGATTGTTGGATCATTGAGGTGGGCCAATGTAAGAACGGTTTTTAAGTCCTTAAAAGAGGGAAGAGAAGAACAAGATTCAGAGAAAGAGATAATGACAATAGAAGCAAAGTGACAGTGCTGCAAATTGAGAAGGACTCAGGCCACGACTGCTAGCTTTGAAGATGGAGGAAAGAGGCCTTGAACCAAAAATATAGTTGGTCTCTAGAACCTGGAAAGGGCAAGAAAACAGATTCTCCCTTAGAGCCTCCTGAAAGAAGTAGAGCCCTGCAGACACCTTGATTTAAGCTCAGTGAGACCCATTTTGGACTTCTGAGCTACAAAACTGTAAGATAATAAATTTTGTTGTTTTAAGCCACTAAATTTGTGGTAATTTGTTGTGGCGGCCATGGAAAACTTAATACCTGTAGAAAGCCTTTTAGCGTAGGCACTCTACAGTTAAACTCCAGACTATCTCACTTCCACTGTCAGTAACAGAAAGCCATGAAATGTTCTTGAGCAGGGGTGTAAAAATCTATTTTGATATTTGCTGATTAGAGAGGAGAAAGATTGGAGGGAAAAACACTAAGATTCTATTATTGGTGCTAGAAACATTTCTTTTGAGAAACTTTTGCTTTTTGAGGTAACATAGAACACATCTATATGTCTGGCTTGTAGAAGACCATGTATATATCTCTCACTTAGTTTATACATCACTAAAAATCCAATTTCCATTGCAACATTTCAGCTCCTTCCCATGTCCCATGAGAAGTATAGAAACAATGGGAGAATTGGTCTTTGGTCTCTGACCCACTTTATTCTGTTTTTAGGATTTTTTGTCATACCCTAACCCAGTATGAATCTGAAGACTGGAAGATTTTTAAATGAATTTGAGCTTTATTTGGTTGCTTTGCACCTGGAGAACTTACACTAGCATGTGCTTTTACAATACATAATTATTATTTTTAAAGAAAAAGACTTTCGTTGATCTCTTTGTAGGCATAAATCTATATTTTATTCTGCTATCAATGTATCTGAGGTCTCCAGTAAAGAAAGAGTTAAGTATTAAAGTACGAGTTGAGATAACTGAATTCAGAGCACTGATTTTAACTCATTTTATTCTAGTTGATATTGTTGCCCATATTCTTATCAGTTTTCAAAATCACAAGTCTTAAATTAAGCCTAACAGGTTCATGTTAAAATAGAATGAAGGATTTAAGACTTTAAGAATCCTATTATTTCTGTTGAGTCATCAATTTTTTTTAAGTTACAGAAGGTTCAGAGGTTGTTTATTTTTTTAAGATGCACTATGTGTTCATATTTATAACACGAATATTTATTAAAAACAGTAAAGCTAGTCATAATGAGCACAGATATTTGAAATCAGGGGCATGTTTGTCAGTACAGTCTTATAATAGCCTTAATGTACAATTTATTTCTATAGCAAATTTTGATCAGAAAATACTTTTAATGCATACATATGTATGTAGCCTGAATAATAACATTTTTATACAAGTAGGGATGGCAGGAGCTTTATTCTGAGATACATATAAACCTAGTAGCACAAATTAATGCTTCAGTGACCTCCATTGTTTTCAGATTGGGTCTAAAACATTTTGATTGTATATGTTTTTAATTGTAGTTTTAAAAATAGCTAAGTGTATACGTGTGTGTGTATATATATATATATATTTGCGGTACGCGGGCCTCTCACTGTTGTGGTCTCTCCCGTTGCGGAGCACAGGCTCCAGACGCGCAGGCTCAGCGGCCATGGCTCACGGGCCTAGCTGCTCCGCGGCATGTGGGATCCCCCCGGACTGGGGCACGAACCCGCGTCCCCTGCATCGGCAGGCGGACTCTCAACCACTGCGCCACCAGGGAAGCCCTAAGTATATTTTTAATAAAAAATTCAAATCAAACTTTTGTGGAATCTGAGAAAACTGGTTTCAAAATTTTACTGAAAAAATTAAGTTGGCCACATTGTAAAATGTAGTTTTTAGATTGGCTTGCTTTTTGATTGATTTGAGTTTTATTGATCGGTGAACATATAATGGTCATAGCTTTCTTTAAAATTTTGTCATTTGAAACACTAACTGTTACAACACATGTAATAAAAATTTAGACAAATATTTTGGCTACAAACTGGTATACTAAATAATAGCTTGAGTCATAGTCTGAGTCAAGAGTAATAGAGTTGTTTCTTAGGATACTAAGAAGTTATTTTTAGGAGCTTCTAAAATGTATTCTTCCTTTCCAGAAGTTTTAGGCCTTATGAGAAATTATCTATTCAGAATTTGTCACAAATAGTTGATGACTGTATAAATAAGTCCTGTTCAATAAATCATGCACTTTCAGTAAGAGAATCTTGAAAGCCTTTTGTAAAACTAAGTCATCTTGACAAAAGGGATATTTAAGATAGAACCAAATTGATTTATGTTTCCTTTATTTCAAATATCAAGGGAAAGTGTTCCTAAATATATTTAAACTTTTATGTAATATATAATTTTTCTACTTACTAGTAAATTACTAGTAATATGTGATTGATGTTTGTTCATTTGTTCATTCAACAAATATTTAGGGGGTATTTGCTATATATTAGGCATTATAATACAGAGATAAAGAAAAAAATATCCAGAAGCAGAAAGGAAAAGCAGCAATCACTCCATAATCTCACCTTCCATGGATAACCACTGTGAACCATCCATTGTGTGTACATCTAGGAGCATTTTGCTATTTGTCTATTACTTTTCTAATTTATACCATTTTTAATAAAATGAAATTGCTCCAAGTGTGCTATTTAATAGCTTGCTTGCTGCTTTTCATGCTATTAATTTGAAAAATTAAAAGATTATAGTAAATACATTTCATTAAAAAACCTAAAGTTAAGTATCCTTTTAAATTTGAAATAGATCATGAAAACTGATTCCACCCCCCATCCCCATTGAAACAGAATTTAAATCCACTTTAAATTCTTGGCAATTTGGATTTTGTTCTTCTAACTCATAAAAATTAGTAATTCAGGGACTTCCCTGGTGGCGCAGTGGTTAAGAATCTGCCTGCCAATGCAGGGGGCACGGGTTCGAGCCCTGGTCTGGGAAGATCCCACATGCCGCAGAGCAACTAAGCCCGTGTGCCACAATTACTGAGCCTGCACTCTAGAGCCTGCGAGCCACAGCTACTGAGCCCACATGCCACAACTACTGAAGCCCGCGTGCCTCGAGCCCGTGCTCCGCAACAAGAGAAGCCACGGCAATGAGAAGCCCATGCACCGCAACGAAGAGTAGCCCGCGCTCAGCAATGAAGACCCAGTGCAGCCAAAAATAAAATAAATTTATTTAAAAAAATTAGTAATTCAAGCTTCACTTGGTTAAATTTAAGTGAAATGCAGAATTTGCATTAAAATATTTAAGTCTCAGATTAGTAGTGACTAACAGCATTTACTGTGTCAGGGTCTGCTCCAAATACTGCTTCCTATATATTAACTTCTCTATTCAACATTTCTACTCCCGTTTTGCAAGGGAAATGAAAGTGACTAAAGTCACACAGCTAGTAAGTGACGGGAGCAAAGATTCAGTCCAGACTGTGTGGCTGCATGATTCTGATCTCAACTACTCTACTCTACTGCCACCATAGCATTTCTGGAGACTGTATTTTTAATTCAAACACAGTTCCAGTGATTTACCTAACAAATCGGTGATACGTAATGTAAAATTATTCGTTTTAATACATTTAGTGAAATTCTTTTTCTCTGTGTTGCAAGCATGTAAATCTTAGCAAATAGCAAATGAGATGTAATTTATTACCCACCCACCTCCAGTATCTTGTGCTAATCTTCCTGCCCCGTGGGCCTCCCCCACCCCCACCCCACCCGCATTATGCTTGTCTGCTTCCACCAGCTCCAGTGGGTTGCCCGGAGGTGGAGTCGGTGAGCACTAAGTGCCGGCTAGGGCTGGAGCCTTGGGGTGGGGCGGGGCGGGGCGGGGCGGGGCCCTATGTCCTGCTGCGGAGTGCGGAGTGCGGGTCGGGAGTGCGGGTCGGGAAGCGGAGCGTGAAGCAGCTGTGTAATCCGCTGGATGCGGACCAGGGCGCTCCCCTTTCCCGTCGGGGACCCTCCGATTGGCTGGGCGTGGGCACACGTGACCGACATGTGGCTGTATTGGCGCAGCCCGCCTGGGTGTCACTGGAGACGGAATGGAGGTGCTGCTGAGCTCGGAAATGGGGTAGGTGCTGGAGCTACGATGGCCCGGCTAGCTGCCGGGGGAGAAGGAGGCGATTTTCCCTTGCACTGTCTAAAGCCGATGGTCTTTCCTTGGCACAGAGTCTGATGCCACATGCCAAGCGGGGAGGCAGGGGCGTCTCCCCCACCCCCCCACCATTGCAGCACAGGAGATGGATTTCCTGTGCTTCTGATCCAGGGTTTTTGACAGAAGAGGAAGAAGGGGGGGAGGGGTAGGAGTGTTAAGGGGAGTCTGGTGAGAAAGAGCTGTTTTTGAAGCTAGAAGGAGGTTTTGTTTTTATAATGCATGTTGACAGAGTCGAGTGGAATAACAGTATCTAAGGAAACGGGTAGAGGACAACAAAGAATGGAGCATATTCATGGCGAGGAGCAAAAGCTTTAGCCCACTGAAAGGCTTCTTTTCCTCCCTGGCCACAAGGACACATGCAGTGGTAGCCAGGGGAGGGGTTACGAAGCTGCTGCTGATGGCTGTTATGAACCTAGTGGAAAGGGCTCCTTGGGAGAGGAGGAAGAGGTGGAGGCAGGTACTGCAGAGCTTCAGTGGTGGTTTTGGTTGATCCGTGAAATTTGGGTTACCAAAAGTGCCTGCTTTTGCAGTTCTAAGTGAACTGCCAGTGAATAGGGTGGCAAAGAGATACCAGTGTCTTTGTTAGTTTTAAGATGCAATGTAATGCCTTTTTGCAGATGACTGCAGCAGTGCTTTTCTCCCTCCCAGGCTGGAAAGATAACTGCAGAGGAATAAGAACCCTTGCAGCAATGCTGGTGGTAGAAGTCTATTTACAAAAAGCCATAGTTTATCATATCATTACAACCTGGATGGAAAGAATAACTTAGTTTTTTAAAGTAGGAAGAATATCAGGCTATGAATGTTTTGACAGTGGAATTTATCAGACACTTTGATTCTGTATCACAAAAGAGATGCTCAAATTCTTTGCTTTAAATAAATCCTATAGGAAATCTTAATAAATTATGTATGAAGCAGGGGATCTATTCCTTTGTTAGTATAGCTTTATGCTATTAATTAGGTTACTCAAGAGTAAATCACTTTATAATGTAAATCACTTTGTGAAAAGTTACAGTGGTAAATTTTTCATAGGCTTAATATTTAAGGTCTGTGTTTATTAGGTAATTTTATATTACTCTGGTCAGTTTTAGATATCATTGAATAAAGTCTATAGGCAAATATTTAAAATTAAAGCAGTATGATTTTTCTTTTAGATGTATTTCTGTTTAGTGAATATTCATAAGATATACTCTTGATATAGACTGTTTCCGTTGCACTGTATTTTTGTTTCATTAAATGTCTAAAAACAAGTTTTCAGATTGAGTAGTTTTAAATGCCTTATCTTAATGCCTGTTTATGGTAGCCAGCTTGTCACACCTCCCTACTCTCTGAACAGGGTGGCAGTGGCTTTGTAAAGCCCTCCAGGATCAATGTCTCTTAAGTAGTGTTTATGTAATAGAAAGTCTTGAAAGAACCTATAATTTTTGTTTCAGTAATTTTTTTCAAGATAATAAGGAATTGGACTTGAATAAAATTAGACTATGTAAAGTTTTCACTGATAAATAAGCGATTTTATTCTTTATTTTTAAAACTATTTTTGCTTTAAGAATTGTTTAGTTATGGGTATCAGGGTTAATAGTTCTTAGGATCTCTTTTTAAAATCTGATGGAAACTGTACCTAGAATTAAAGATGTTGCATTAAATTTTCAAGTGAAATTTATTTATTTATTTGTTTGTTTTTTGCAGTATATCCAAATTTTCCAGAAGATCCTTCAAGATACTTTTTCAATAATTTAAAAAAATTTTTTCAAGTGAAATTTAATAGCTGATACCATTCATTTCTTTGAACTCCAATTGGTATAGTTTTTGAGAGTTTATGATTCTTATTTTTACATAAATTATCTTATTTTATGATTTAAACAGCTCAATGTAGCATTATTTTCATTTTAAACGTTAGATTATTCCTAATTGCATATGTTGTGACTTTATCCAAGGTCATGTATTGTATAAGGATGTAAAGAACATAAGTCTTCTATTTTGTTCTAACTCTATGAAACTATCATCTTATTAATCAACTTAAACTTCAACTAAACAGAACAGTATTAGATAGAGATATTTTTTGGAATTAAATAAGAAATAAAGAACTAAAGTAAGAAAAGTTGATTTCTTTCCCCTTGCATTATGAAATACCTAATATAAGACTGTACTGTTGGTCTTTGAAATTATTCATTGTTAATTGATATTGCCAGAATTGAGCTATTAAGGAGTTCAAAAGTTAAATATTCATAAGTAGGTCTATGAACTGAATCAAAGCTATTAATTGCAGTCTTTTCATGCATTGCTCTTTGGATTTTTATTTTACCATTTTTCTCTATTTTTTTTTCTAATTTCACATAATTTAACAGTCCTTTTATATTAAATGTTCTCTTTAATTTTGACCTCCCTCCTCTTTTTTTCTTTTTCTTTTTTTTTTTTTTTTGGTACTACACTCTGGAATTTTACATAGCACATAAGATAGGATAGGGCAATATAATATAGAAAAGATGACTTGAGGAAATACATTGACTACACATTTGAGTACCTACTAAATGCCAGACCTATAAAGGTTCAGGAGAGTCAAATAAGACATGGAAACTAACCTCTAAGAAACTTACAATAGAACTGTATGAAATATTATTGCTATTGCATTGAAAACACTGATTGCTTTGGCTACTCCTAGGATCTTTAAAGATTTATATCATCTAAAATGTCTTCTAACTGGAAGAATGCGGTGGTTTGCTCTTTGAAACACCATGCCTTGTAAAATCTGCTTGGAATAGCAGATAATTCTGAAAAGCAAATTAGTTTTGAAGTATTAAGTGCCTTGAATGTAAAATGAGGTTAGATGAAGTGATTTCTAGATCTTCTAGTTCCAATAGTCAATAATCTGTGGTTCTTGATTTCTGTAAGTTCACCTCTTAGAAGGAAAGCTACCTAGATGGTTTCTTGTTTTGGTATAGGTGACATCTCATATGTTATATAATAGATATGTTCTTGAAAATTGTTTTTGTAAATCAAATCATGACATCAGTCCATAAAAGGCAAGCCTTCTCCCCTTTATTCCCAGGCCTTATTCCCACTCCCCTTGTAGGCACTCATTTACATATGTTCTTAAATATGCGTTAATTCTTGTGAAATATTTAGCATTTTGTCTTTTTTATAGTTAATGAGGGTTTTTTTAATTGTGGTAAAATACACATACATAAAATTTACCGGCTTAACCATTTTTATGTGTATATATAGTTCTGTGGCATTATGTACATTCATATTGTTGTGAGTGTATCACAGTCCATCTCCAGATCTTTTTCACATTCCCCAACTGAAACTCTACCTGGTGAACACTAACTCTCCATTTTCTCCTTCCCCCCAATTCCTGGCAACCACCATTTTGTTTTCTTTCTCTATGAATTTGACTTCCCTAAGAACCTCATATAAGATACGTCTTCAGGTTTCATCCATGTTGTTGCATGTGTCAGAATTTCCACCTTTTTTGAGGCGGAATAGTATTCCAGTGTATGTATACCACATTTTGTTTATGCATTCATTTTTCAATGGACACTTGGGTTGCTTCCACCTTTTGGCTTTTGTGAATAATGCTGCTCTGAACATGGATGCACAAATATCTGTTTGAGTTCCTACTTTCACTTCTTTGGGGGTATGTACCCAAATTTATGTTTTTAATTTACATAACTTTTGAACATTTTTAACTCGACACTGTTTTTAAGACCTGTTTTACTTTATGTCCATCTAGTTTGTCGTTCTAACTCTGCTATCTAATGTTCTGTAGTGTCTATCAGATGTGAAGGTCCTAGGTTTTTTCCAAATCTCTTTTACCACAAACTTTGCTATGGTGTACATCCTTGTTATATGACTTCTTATAGACTATTTTAGTTACATATCAGTGTACAATAAATTACCCCAAATCTTAGTGGCTTAAACAACAAATATTTATTACTTTAGAGTTTCTCTGGGGCAGAAATTCAAGAATATCTTAATTGGGTATATGGTTCAGAATCTCTCATGAAGTTACAGTTAAGATGTCAGCCAGGGCTACAGTCATCTGAAGGCTTGACTAGACTGGAAGATTCACTTCCTAGATGGCTCACTCACAGTCTGTTTCTCCTGACCGTTGGCAGAAGGCCTCGCTTCTTTTCCATGGGTCTCTACAATGGGCTGCCTGAGAGTCTTCATGACATTGCAGCTGGCTTCCCCAGTGATCCCAGAGAGAAAGAGCAAGAAGGAAGCCATTTATGACATAGCCCATCACTTCTACCGTATTCTTTTTATTAGAAGTGAGTCACTAAGTCCAGCCCACACAAGAGGAGATGAACTAAGCTCCACTTTTGAAGGTATAAGGTCAAAGAAATTGTGGATCTATTTTAAGATCACTACATAGTCAGTGAGATTTCACTGAAATTTATTCTTTGGAGAGGGATCACTGGATCATAGGGCATTTTTTGTATTGCTGTTGTAACAAATTATCTCAAATTTAGTGTTTAAAACAACCCAGATTTATTATCTTGCAACCCTGGAGATCAGAATTCGTAAATGGTTTACATTGGACCAAAATCATAACAGCAGCAGTGCTGTACTTCCTTCAGAGGCTATCTGGAGAATCCATTTCCTTCCTTTTTTCCAGCTTCTAGAGTCTAACTGCATTCCTTGACTCATGGCCTCTTCCTCCATCTTTGTGCGAGCAGCACAATAAATCTTTCTTTGACTCCGACCCGCTTTCCGTCTTCACATATCCTTCTCTGACTCTGACTTTTCTGTCTCCTTCTTATAAAACCCTGTGATTGGGCTTCCCTGGTGGCGCGGTGGTTGAGAGTGCGCCTGCCGATGCAGGGGACACAGGTTCGTGCTCCGGTCCGGGAAGATCCCACATGCCGCGGAGCGGCTGGGCCCGTGAGCCATGGCTGCTGAGCCTGCGCGTCCAGAGCCTGTGCTCCGCAGCGGGAGAGGCCACAACAGTGAGAGGCCCGCATACCGCAAAAAAAAAAAACCAAAAACAAAACCCTGTGATTACAGTAAGTCCACCCATATAATCCAGGAAAATTTGCCCATATTAAGATCCTTTACTTGTTCACATCTGCAAAGTCCCTTTAGCCTTGTAAGGTAACATATTCACTGGTCTCCAGGATTAGGACATGGACATGTTTGTGGGGCCACTGTTCTGTCTACTATAGGCATACACATACAGGTCTTCATTTGTTTTCAGACATACACATACAGTTCCTTGTTTTAAGCTGAAGTGGTTTTTTTAAAGTTGTATTTTTGTGAATGAATGTTACTTTTTGGGGTAAATTCAGATTTTCATTTACCAGATTTGTTTATAATATGGTATACAATGGTGACTAAGATAGTAAGCAGATATCCAATGAAGAATATTGAAATATATATTCCACTAGCTATTTTTAGGTTCTTGGTTTTATTATCATTAATTAATTGATAAATTACCTGTCAGTATATTAGCTACTTCTGACATTGTTTATAATAGAAACTGAGAAACATTAAAGCAACATGACTTTGTACCTTTTAGTCTTGTTATCGTACCGTTTCTGTGGGTACTCTATCCAAATCTCATCTTCTTTACACTGTGAAGATAGCTAGCCACAATGTAGCTCCAGTCCATGTTTGTGCCCTTACCTCCAATTTTCTCAGCAAGGTGTGACTCCCATAGACTCTATATCAATCTTTTGAACCCAGACTTGCCTCTGAATTGTAGGTAAGTTGTATCTTAGCATGGGTCCCCTGTAAGTCAGAATCTTGAGGCCTTGTGCGAAATACTTGCTTTGGGAAGTGATCCAGGAACAGGAGTAGTGGCTTAGAAAGTGTTAAATCGTGAAGAGGGGCAGCCAGTATGTGTTCTCAAGTTGGTCACCACTTTGGATAATTGGGAAAGTCCTGAAAGCTGGGACTTTTAAAGAAGCCATATAAAATTGTCCATCTAAGGAAAATTATATTTACTAGCTCCCATTCCCCTTTAGTCAAGGATTGTCCCATCAAGTGTTCACTCTTTTATAGGCTGTATATGCATGAATGCTGGTGACCCACACTGGGTTGTCACTGAGACTAGAACAGAAAACAAAAGGATACCTGTCAGCCGTCGTGCTGTCAGTTTATATCTTGCAGTGAGCTGATTGATGCGGCAATGACTAGAGTTAAAGTGAGCCAAGAGAATGTAAGATGAGACACAAACGTCTGATTTATTTGTGTATGGATCCTATTTCCCCTTCCTACTGGAATACTACCCATTTGCTAGTTAATAAGATACTTGAGAATAAGGAACATGTCAATTTATCTTTTCCCTGGTGTTGTAGAGCTGCTGTGACAGAGTACCACACACTCATGGCTTAAAATCATAGAAATGTATTCTGTCACAGTTCTGGAGGCTGGAAGTACAAAATCAGAGCGTCAGCAAAGTTGATTCCTTTTGGAGACTCTGAGAGAGCATCTGTTCCATGCCTTTCTCCCTAGCTTGTGGTGGTTGCTGGCAGTCTTCGGCATTCCTTGGTTTGCAGCTGCCTCACTCCAGTCTCTGCCTCCATTGTCACTTGGCGTTTTTCCTGTGTCTCTGTGTTCATTTCCTCACTTGGCCTTGTTTTAAGTATACCAATCATTGGATTTAGGGCCCACCCTAATCCAGTAAGACTTTATCTTAACTTGATTACAGCTGCAAAGACCCTGTTTCCAAACGAGGTCACTTTTCACAGGTACCAGAGATTAGCTACCTGTGACTCAATGTATCATTTTGGGAAACACAATTCAACCCACAAAAATCTCCTTATAATATTTGCACGGTGTCTTGTGACTAATAAGTTCTCAAATGTTTGTTGATTTGAATTGCATAGAGAGAAATCCATCATCTTACTCTTTTAATGGGAAAGTCATCCTGGACATTCTCTGAATTTGTGCCCTCTTTTTTCTGTTCTTTGCTCTCCATGGCTGTTCATTCTTGCATGTATTTATCTTTTTGTGGCTGTCACTGAGTAAAGCATTTTGGGAATTACAAAAGCTAAGTATTAGATACAAACCTTGTCTTAAAGGTAGAAAACAAAACTTGCCAAAGTAAAGTGGAATAATTAGAGAACAGTTAAGCCAAGTTGTATAGTATTTACTGTACAATCAGCAGGAAGACTCATTACTGGCTGTAGGAGACAGGAAGGTTTTATGTAAGGCAACAGAATTGGGCCTTAAAGGGTAGCAAAGCAGAGGGGAAAAGGATGGGGCATTCAAAAAAGGAGATGAATTATGAGCAGAAGTACAAAATAGTTTGTATGGAATGGTGAAGAGGGAATTACTGAAGGAGAAGGGTTATACTGGAACTTAATAGAAAATAAGTTTGGAACATAGACTGGTATCGGGTACACCAGGTCATGAAAGCCATGTAGAGGTAGTATTACATGGTCTTAGGAGCATGAGCATTGGGAACAAATATGAGTTTGAATCCTGGCTTAGCCACATGATCTGTGTTTTTACGAAAATTATTTGCCATTTTGAAGTCCCAGCTTCCTTAACTCTAAAATGGGAAGTGATACCTACCTCACAGTTGGGAAGATTAAATTACATATATATTAATATATGGTACTTACTGTATTACATGACATGCAATAAATGGTAGGCTTTCTAAATTTCACCTGTCAAGTACAAAAATTTAACAGATATGCAGAGGATTTAAATAATATGCTACAGTCAATAAATAGGTATATAACTTTGAGAACTTTGTACACTTTTCCCTTTTCTTAAATTTCAGTGAAATAGTTACGAAAGTTAGTCATGTTCTTGACTACAAGGCAAACCTTAAAAAATTCAAAATGGTAGCATTTGTAGGCAACAATCTCCAATCAATCTAATAAACAATAAATCAATGGCAATAAAAAGATGACTCACAAGTCATCTTATACACCTAATAATTGAGAAGAATCTTTTAAGTATCCCTGAGTCAAAGAGGAAATCAATATTAAAATTATAAATTATCAAGAAATAGAGAAGGAAACATTTTATACTAAAACCTATGAAACATGGCTAAAGCTGTATGGAGAAGAAAATTAGTACCTTAGGGACTTCCTGGTGGTGCAGTGGTTAAGAATCCGCCTGCCAATGCACAGCACACGGGTTCAAGCCCTGGCCCGGGAAGATCCCACATGCTGCAGAGCAACTAAGCCCATGTGCCACAACTACTGAGCCTGCGCTCTAGAGCCCGTGAGCCACAATTACGGAGCCCATGTGCCACAACGACTGAAGCCCACACGCCTAGAGCCTGTGCCCCTGCAACAAGAGAAGCCACCACAATGAGAAGCCCGCACACTGCAACCAAGAGTAGCCCACGCTGGCCGCAACTAGAGAAAGCCTGCGTGCAGCAACAAAGACCCAGCAGCCAAAAATAAATAAATACATTTATAAAAAACAAAAGGTTGGAATACTTTGTTCCTCAAATGTTTGGTAGAAGGTGTCTGTAAAACCATTTGAATCTGGTATTTTTTGTGTTAGGAGAAGGAAAGGGGAAATATTTAACTACTGCTCCAGTTTTTCAATGTTGGAGAACTTTTAAGATTTTCTTTTTCTTCGAGTCAGTTCCCCCCACCTTTGAGTTTTGTTCATTTTAAATGTTTGGGCTTTTCTCTCTCTTTAATCATAATCAGTCTTTTCAAAAAACCAACTTTTTGCTCTGATCTTCAAACTTTACACAAAGATATACGATGAAAAGAAAAGCTTCTTCTCAGCAGACCTGAGACCGTTTTTTCCAGAGGCAATGACTGTACTTTTGTATATCCTTTCAATGACATTTTTATCTTTATACAATCCTTTTATTTTTTACTAGAACAAGATGGACAGTATGAGACATAGTGATCTGTACTCTTTTTTTGTTTTCTCCCCCTTTTTTTGGTTTGTTTTTACATCAACCTCATTCTTTTTAATGCCAATGTAATATTCCACTGCATGGATGTATCCTATTTATTTAAAAGTAGTTAAGCTTTTATACCAAGTAAAAACTTTCGCATTTGTTTAAAGGAACCTAAGAACCCGATCTGTCACTCCTAGTCTAGTAATAGACATCATCACTTCAGAGCTCCAACAGGCCCTCCATGTATGTGCCTTACCCATTAACTAATCAGGTAAAATTAAAATGTTCATTTGCTCCATAATAGCCTTCTTGGAAGCAGGTATATTCCATTTAAGTATCTTTAGTTAAAAACAGAACTGTTTCCATGATTTAAATGCCACGTAACGTTCTTAAACATTTAAATCCCTGTTTCTTTTGTAATTTACCTTGGTGTGTAGTATAAGGAAGGGTGCAGTTTTGTCAGTTTCCTCATGGCTGTCCAGTTTCCATTGCCGTTTATTTAAAGTTTATCTTTTCACGTGTGTTTGAGATGCTACCTTTATTATGACTAAATTTACATATATTTACTTATGGAATTTAAAAAAATGTGTTCCCAGGCTTCCCTGGTGGCGCAGTGGTTGAGAGTCCGCCTGCTGATGCAGGGGACACGGGTTCGTGCCCCGGTCCGGGAAGATCCCACATGCCGCGGAGCAGCTGGGCCCGTGAGCCATGGCCGCTGAGCCTGCGCGTCCGGAGCCTGTGCTCCGCAACGGGAGAGACCACAACAGTGAGAGGCCCGCGTACTGCAAAAAAAAAAAAAAAAAATGTGTTCCCTTGGTTGATCTATTCATCTGCCAATATCATAGCTTTTTTTTTTCTTTTAAATTTTATTTATTTTTTGGCTAGATTGGGTCTTCGTTGCTGCGCACAGGCTTTCTCTAGTTGTAGCGAGTGAGGGCTACTCTTCATTGCAGTGTGCAGGTTTCTCATTGTGGTGGCTTCTCTTGCTGTGGAACACGGGCTCTAGGCGTGCAGTCTTCAGTAGCTGCAGCATGTGGACTCAGTAGTTGTGGCACATGGGCTTCAGTAGTTGTGACATGCGAGCTCAGTAGTTGTGGCTCTTGGGCTCTAGAGCGCAGGCTTAGTAGTTGTGACGCACGGGCTTAGTCGCTCCGCGGCATGTGGGATCTTCCTGGACCAGGGCTCGAACCCATGTCCCCTGCATTGGCAGGCGGATTCTTAACCACTGCGCCACCAGGGAAGTCCTATTACGGCTTTTTAAAGCCTTTCTATTTTTAAATAACTTTGGACTTACAAAAGAGTTGGAAAAATAATAGAGAGTTCCCATGTACCCTTCACTTAGCTTCTCCTAATGTTAACATCTTACATATCCATAGTATAATGATCAGAACTAAGAAATTAACTTACTGTACAGTACAGTTGACTTCATACTATGTTACTTATAATGGCTTTGTACAGTAATTTAATATGTGGTAGGTGTACTCCTGCTCTTTTTTCATGTTTTCCCTTTTTTGCTTGTTTTTTTCAGTTTTCTAGCTGCAGAAAACAAAAACCAGTCTTATATAATATTTGTATTGGGACCATGTAAAATTTATAAATTAACTTAGGGAGAAATGACATCTTTATGATACTGAATCTTTATGTACACAAACAAGGTATGTCTTTCCATTTGTTGAAATGTACCTTTGTGTCTTTCAGAAGCATTTTATAATTTTCTCATAATATGTTTTGAACTCTTTGTTCAGTTTATGCCTGTGCTTTTTTTGTTTTGGTTTGGGTTTTTTGGGGGGTTTTGCCTGTGTTTTTTTATTATAAATAAGATATTTTCTTCCATTTCATCTTCTATCTGGTTTCTCTTTACACATATAAAGGAAAGGTTTCTGTATATTTTGTACTACACTAAATTACTAGACTATCTTGTTGTGGTAATATTTAGTTGATTCTTTTGGATATTGTAGGTATATAATTATATCATCTGCCAATAGTATTCCTTTCTAATTTCATTCTTAAATGTGTTGACTGGTACAATGAGTAAGAGTGGTAAAAATGGGCTTTCCCTTAGTTTAGGAATATAGTATACCCAGTGTTTCCATATTCTGTGGTACTGGCTTTGGGCTGCTATATATTGTGTTAAAAAAAAAAGTCCTATTATATTGAGTATTTTCAACAAAACTGGACATTGAATTTGTAAAGCATCTTTTCATCACCTTTGGCACGATAATATTTTTCTTCTGTGTAGACCTATTAATATGTTGAATAATGTCGATTTTATAATAGTGATTTTTGTTGTAAATTTTAGATTTTCCATCTCTTTTTGTTGTTAGTTTTGATAAATTACATTTTCTAGTAAATTATCTATTTCATTTAGTTTTCAAATTTATTTACATAGAATTGAGCAAAGTAGTCTTTTATGACTCTTTTGGTTTCTTCTTTCTATTGGTATTTTCCTCTTTTTTCATTACCATCTATCTAACAGTACTGGCAAATACATCTTTTTTTTTAATTCATTAAAACAAAACAATAGGGCTTCTTCCCTGGTGGTGCAGTGGTTGGGGGTCCACCTGCCGATTCAGGGGATGCGGGTTCGTGCCCCGGTCCGTGAAGATCCCACATGCCGCAGAGCAGCTGGGCCCGTGACCATGGCCGCTGGGCCTGCGCATCCGCGTCCGGAGCTTGTGCTCCGCAACGGGAGAGGCCGCATTAGTGAGAGACCCGCATATCGCAAAAACAAACAAACAATAAAAGCAGTTTAACTAATTTTTAAAAAAGTGATCCCAAACTTCTCAAATTATAATAAAGAATCCTTCATATTTAATTCTAATTGAATCCTTCGGACTTAATTTTAATTGCCTGCCTAAACTTTTCTGCCTCTTTGCATTAATTTCTTAGGATACTGGTAAATTTGTTTTCCAGTCAACATTTGGATAAAAATCTAAATACAGTCCTTTTGCTTTCTTCTCCCCTACCCTACTCTTAAGGGGTGAGGATCTCTTTACTGGGTATCCTTACTGAAAAACAAATTTAGATCTTTGTATATTCTCAGTAGCGTGAAAGATTCAGAGTTTTTCCCTATTTCATGTGATAAATTTTGATATTTTTAATGATGCTGAGTGACTTTCATTTGAGATATATTTGGTATGAAATTCATGTGATTGTATAAAAGGCATTCTAAAATAAATTTATGAGTTCTTAAATTTTTCAGTAAGCAGTTTTGACTTAGGGATGGCTGCAACATCCTGCAAGGGTATAAGGCAAAGTATTACTCCATGAAACGTCTTATTTTTCCTGTAAAATTGTATGAAAGCACCCTGCTTTCTAAAGCAGAAGTGACTTAAATGATTTGATTCTGGAGGGGGGAAAAAGGTGATCAAAAATTTTTTTTTAATATTTATTTATTTATTTGGCTGCGCTGGGTCTCAGTTGCAGCATGCGGGATCTATTTCCCTGACCAGGGATCGAACCCGGACCCCCTGCATTGGGAGTGTGGAGTCTTAACCACTGGACCACCAGGGAAGTCCCATGATCAAATGTTTTAATTGTCCATCTGAAGGGCTGAATTCTTTTCCCTCCAGGGAAGAGCACTTTTAGTAGTCTCGTGTTCATTTTGCCCATCTGGTTCTTTTTGTGATTGTGTGAGGTTATAACCTCTGTGTCTTAGCATACTTCTGTGTACTTTGCTCTTTCTCTGTGTTATTACTTTTTCTCTTATTTTATTGTTTTAGTGGAAAATTACCTGTTAGGATTTTATTTGAAATGAAGGATTTTAAGGCTTACATTATTAAATACTGTCAGATCCCCACTTCTGTCACATGGTTTTTAATGTGCTACCTCTTTCCAGACCTGCTTATTAGTGGTATGGTGTAAAACAGATAAGTGACCCCACCTGTGAATTTCTCCCTTGTTTTTGAGACATCTCTGTCTTTTTCAAGAGGGTGAATTATTCTTCACCTCTTGTCCATTGGTTGGGGGACTGGGGCTTACAACAATAGATCAACAGTAGGTCTTACTAAGGAAGTTATGTTTCAAGTGTATTTTTGTAATATAACTTACACAGCACTTTTATTTTTAGACCCTCCTTTTGTTTCTTAATTCTAACAATATCCCTGTAAATTATATTAGAACAGGTAGTAAGGTAGTAAATGTCCACTGTACAAATGGTGAAGTGAATTTCAATGAAGGGGCAAAGGTAAAAACAGGACCAAGACTGAAATTAAGACCCAGATCTCCAAATACAAGTCATTCTTTTCAGCAGTAAAGACTTTTGTGAGTGATCCCCACCTCCCAGGATTCCGTTTCCTCCTCAGGAATCAGTGGGTTGCACCAGGTTTATCATTGACTCTAGCCATTCGTGAACAGACGAGACTTGAGTCCCTTGATTTCCCTTGTTAGGGACCTTCCAGTTGCTGAACCCCCAATATTGTCATGACTAGCCAGTGTTATAATTTGTCTGCCTTATTTTGTGTAGTGGATTTTTATTACAGAAACATTTTTTTAAATGTCCAGATCTTTAAGTATTGCTTGAGTACAAACTTTGTTATACTTTTTAGCTTTTAAATATAGGTAGAATTTTATTTATTCCTAAGTGAGTTTGGAATTAAACTAAAAAGAGAATCTGGGTCTTTGAAACTTGGTTAGTCTGAAGGTAACTCCTAGCATTCTCTAATTCTTCAGGCCAAGGACCTCTTATTACCTGGCTATCTTCTATATCTTTCTTTTCTCCCCTCTTCTTTCATAGTCTTGTAATTAACAGCCAGGCTCTTCTTCACTTCTCTTTGACAGTCTCTACTGCTGAAGTCATCAGTTTTCTTTAAGTGTCTTTCAGCCTCAGTCTGAACACAGTGGATCCCAAGATGCATATGCCATAGCATGGCCTGTTATAGTCATCCTTTTGGATGAATGTATTAGAATTTATACTAGTAATTATTATCATCTTTCTATCCAAAAGATTTGAAGTCTCAATCTAAACTTCTCCCTTGTGTCCATTTTGTTAATGACTGCCTTTTTAATGACGCCTTCTTGGAACTTCATACTTCCCTATGGATAATGTTTGAGACTAGCCTTTTATCAAATGAAAAGTGGTAGAATGCAATACCTAATCTCATTAATCCCTTCTGGCTTTAACATTATGTGACTATTGGAAAAAATCCAGAAATAAATTAATATTACCAATATAAATAAATTTCTTATCAATGATTATATTTCCTAAGTCTTGCCATTTAAAATATCTTTAAAACCTTCTAAAAAATTCTAACCTGATAGAAATCTCATCCACCTGTGAAAAGACAACTGTTTTCAAACACTACTGAAGTTCTCTTCTATTTTAGCCCTATCTGTCTTTAATTAAGACCCCAGTATTTCATCTTCTTAGAAAGATGCTGCTACTTGCACAATATTGTTTTGAGATGGAAACTACTACATAAACACAATTCTTCTTATTAAGTGTCTCCAGGGTTTTGTTTATCCCTTTCTTTGTAAACAAGCAGCCACTATATTTTTAGTAGTGAATTTCAAAATCCTTTTTAACCTTATAGGTCCAAGGGTAGCCAAGGATGGCTGCAGCTTCATATGATCAGTTGTTAAAGCAAGTTGAGGCACTGAAGATGGAGAACTCAAATCTTCGACAAGAGCTAGAAGATAATTCCAATCATCTTACAAAACTGGAAACTGAGGCATCTAATATGAAGGTATCAAGACTGTGACTTTTAATTGTAGTTTATCCATTTTTATTCAGTACTCCTTTCTGTAAGCTTGGGATTAGACACTTCACTTACTTAAAAGTGTGTTGTAAGTTAAGCAGTAATATGTAAACTCTTTCTTGCAAAAGTTAACATTTATATTTTTAAACAAAATGTTTTGAATTCATCCAGCAAATCATATAAAGAAAATGATTGTAAAACCCCAATGACTCATTAGTTAGTTCTTAGTTATTTTTAAGCTTAAAAATAAAAGGCCAACTTAACCGTCACTATAGTGAGGGTGGGTATTCTGTGTAATTCATAGAAACTAGCCTCACAACCTTAGAATATATCTCAAGTATTAAATATTGCCATCATCCCCAACTCTCTCAGATCTTGTCTTCACTTAAGTGCTGCAATGATAGATGATCAAGAAAATCAGGGTGCCCTAGTGGGAAGAGTCCTGAACTGAAAGTCAGTACCTGGTCCTGTTCCTGGTTTTGCCATAAGCTAAACTACATACTCTAGGGTACCCTTCTAGAAGTTGCCTTATTTGGAAAATACAGTCATTGCACTAGCATAGATGATTTCCATGACACCTTCACGCCCTGAAATTGGTTTCCCAAATAACATTGAAAAGCTGTGATAACCTCCACGACAAGTTATAAAATATTAAGTCTGCACTGGGGAAAATATGTTCTAATTTCAAAATAATTAAGGTTAAAACTTTAACTGTTTTAATTTCCAGCTACTTAGGCAGATTCTCCTCTCCCTGAATTTAATAACTTTATAGAATTGGAGATTCAACAAAACTGTTACCTCCTTCTCTTTTAAAAAATTCTTCCTGCTACGTGTTGTTTCTGTGCCTTGGCTATTTTAACCATCTGGGTTTCCGACCCTTTCTTCCTGTCTGCTCACTACTCTTATTCCGTATTCATTTCCTAGTCTCTTCTAGTTCTTTTTCCATGCATTTTGAGGTCTCCCTTATTCTTCAAGCTTCTGTATATCACTGAACTATTTTTGCTCCTCTTTTACTTTTGTATTCATTATCATAACAGTTCAGCCTTTTACTCATATGAGCTTTTCTTTCTTTTTCTTTCTTTCTCTTTTTCTTTTTCTTTCTTTTTCTCTCTCTTTCTTTCTCTCTCTCTCTCTCTTTTTCTTTCTCTCCCTCCCTCCCTCCCTCCCTATGTATCTATAAATCTTTTCCACTCTAATTGCCTATTTCTATGGCAGTAGCAATTGACAGATCTCCAAGATACCTACCTCAAGTCCTTTTGGAGATTAAGTAGACTATAAAGAAACATTTTTTTCTCACCACAGACTTTGGGTGACCTTAAAAACAGCTGACTCAATTACCTACTAGGTTAAAAAAGTATAGTCTGGTATTTTAACACAGGTCAACATAATATATCTAAAATTATTGTACATGGCATGTGGTTTTAAAAGTTTAAAGACAAAAAACTTAAAATTCCCAGCAGGACTACTCTTTCATCTACTTCAGAAGTATACTTAGTAGGGAATTCTTCCTGGCATGCCTATCTCAATGTCTCTTTTGTAGTGCAGAATTCTGAGGTCCCTTTTAAAAGTTGTTGGGTTGTTTTTTTAAACTACTTGAGCAAATTCAAAATTCATTTTTGGGAAACATTTTAACCTATCTTTAGATCCATCTCCATGTTGAAATGGAATGTCTCTCAGAGTAACAAGTCAGACCCTTAAATTTCTACAGTGGAATATCAGGGTGACCTCTTAGCCATGTGGTATAATATACATCATGAATATTACTATTTAATATTAAATACTAATTAAATACTAATATTGTCTGAATTCAACTGTGAATTGATTATTACTCAGCAAGTGCTTTTACAGACATCCTTGCTAAGCCATCCACGTATTTCTTCAGGATTGGGTGTATGTTATCATAGCAGTTATGACCTTGTCCTGAAATTATTTATGTCTCTCTCCTTTTAAGAGGCTTTATGTATGGTGTTAAAGAATAGGAACCATGGCCTGTTTATTTTGTCTTAGAATATCGAGTTGTGAAAAGACACTTGGAAACATTGGCACTTCTTACACTGGATTAAAGTTAATCCAAAACAATGGTTATTTCTCAAAAAATCACTTATTAGACTTTGGAATACATCATATGATCTTGAATTATGTTTACTGATCATTAACATATTTACTCTATGGAAGGCAAGGTGTGTCTCCTCCAACTAGATGTCTCAGGATTTCTGAAGTTTATGCAGTAGTACCATCTAGTGGCAAAAGAGAATACTGCTTTGCTATTGATTACATGTCATTGATACTATAAAAATATTTTGTGTGTGTGTGTCAGGAAAGTATGTGTACAACAGTTAGGGAAATGTGAACACTGTATATTTGAGAGTATTAAGGAAATGCTTATTTTTTAGGTATAATGATGGCATTGTGGTTGTGTTTAGAAAGAATCCCTGTGTAAATATACATATCGAATTTTTTTTTTTTTTTTTTTTGCGGTACGCGGGCCTCTCACTATTGTGGCCTCTCCTGTTGCGGAGCACAGGCTCCGGACACGCAGGCTCAGCGACCATGGCTCACGGGCCCAGCCACTCCGCAGCATGTGGGATCTTCCCGGACCGGGGCACGAACTCGTGTCCCCTGCATCGGCAGGCGGACTCTCATCCACTGCGCCACCAGGGAAGCCCGTATATCGAATTTTTTTACAGAAGAAACAGTGTGTCTGAGATTTGTTTTTCAGATAAATTTGGGTTGTAGGGGAAAGGAGAAAATGGTTATGGGTATAGATGAAAGAAGCCCATGAGTTGATAGTTACTGAAGTAAGATGTGAGGATACATAGGAGTTTGTTATATTGTTCTCTACATTTATGTATATACTTGACATTTCTGTAATTAAAATAAAATACAGATTTTGTGGGATTTAGATCAGATAAATGCAGCAATTACAGCTAAACTTAAGAGAAATTATGTATTATATTTTTTACTCCAGGGCTAGAAATGAACGTGATTTACTTTAAAATGGTGAGCATAGCAACAAGGTAAATATGGTGTGTTGTGAAGCATTTAAACTGAGATATGGCATGGTATAGAAAAAATTATCTTTAGGTAAAATATTAATCAACTATTATTATCTTTTTTGTATTTTAGCAAAATGAAATATTTATAACTTGCTCTGTAAACTATAAAACCATACATGGAAAGCATCTTTTATTTTCAGAGTATAAGAAAAAATGAGAAGTAGAAATTCAAATTGGCACATTTCATAATTTATTTTGAAGATTTAATTACCAAGTATACTTTTATCTGGTAATGAAAAGAATAAATAACTATGATATATTGAGAAAAACAGAAATGAGTCAAGCAGAAACCCCCTTGAAATGACACAGTTGATCATTGATAAATATTTCCTATTTACTGATATGACCACAGCATATTTTGTCTCTAATGATTAAGTCTCTGATGTTTTTAAAATCTTAAAATGTTTTTTAAAATAATGTGATTATGTAATGTAACTAAGTAACTTTTTAAAACCAAACTTCCAGAGCCATGGCCGCTGAGCCTGCGCATCCGGAGCCTGTACTCCGCAACGGGAGACGCCACAACAGTGAGAGGCCCACGTACCGCAAAAAAAAAAAAAAAAAAAAAAAAAACTTCCAGAATTTATAAAGACAAATGAATATTCTCTCCTTTAAAATTTACATATTAATTTAAAAAGCTGTCGTTTCTCAAAACATTTTTTTGAAGTATTTTATTTGGAATTGCTTTGTAGTTGTGTTGCATTTTCTCTTAAACACTCTGAAATTGAGGACTTCTTTAAGGTTGTATGCAGCATGCAGCCCCAGGCAATCATTCAGTACTACTGCAGCAACTAGAAAACACTGGACAAAAAATTAAAATCGTACTTTTAAAGACATTGGAGAACTGTGAAATCATCAAGGACTGTATTAACTAAAATTCCTAAGAGGAAAGAGCCCTTTCTAGATGAGCTGAGATCACTGGTAATTTTCTTCCCCAGGGGTATTTGCTATTTCTAGGGACAGACTGATAATTCATCACTGGCACAGGACTCTACTGGAGGAAAGAAACTGTTGGAGGTCTTGACAAACACATGGGCAGATGTGAAGTATTGACATTTAGAGGAGCTCCAAATGCATGGCTAGTTTTCCCAAATTTTCTCAAAATGCATGGGGCATTGGCTGAGTCTTGCTATGGGGAAGGATGCTGGGGATGGACTGTGGAGGCAGGATGTTAGGAGGCCATGTCCTGCTAGAGGAATACTCGTACAACAGGTCTCCTCAGTTTAAGTGTAGAGGAGAGAGACATTCAAGGAACTTGGCAAACCAAATCAGATATGAAGTTCACTTAAACTGCACCTGCAACCTATTTTCAGCTATTGAATGAAGGAAATCAGACCCCAGTGGTGGAAAGGGCAAACTCTTTGAGGCAAAATCTGATCTGAAGTCTTTATTATTATTGTATACATAATGACTAGCATGCAGTTAAAAGTTACAAGAAATACAGAGAAATAGGAAAATGACTGCTAATCAAAAGAACAAATAGAAAATAGAAGCAAATCCCAAGATGATCCATGTGTTGTAATTAGTAGTCAAAGATTTTAACATAATTTAAATGTTTTGAGAAAAAGGAAAAGGTTGGGGCTTCCCTGGTGGCACAGTGGTTGAGAGTCCGCCTGCCGATGCAGGGGACACAGGTTCATGCCCCTGTCCGGGAAGATCCCACATTCTGCAGAGCGGCTGGGCCCGTGAACCATGGCCGCTGAGCCTGCGTGTCCAGAGCCTGTGCTCTGGCCGCTGAGCCTGCGTGTCCGGAGCCTGTGCTCTGCAACGGGAGAGGCCACAACAGTGAGAGGCCCGCGTACCGCAAAAAAAAAAAAAGTAAAGAAAAGGTTGGATTAAATGGATGAAAAATCAGAAAGTCTCGACAGAGAATTGGAATCTGTAATTAAGAAGAGTCATACAGATATTCTATAACTGAAATATTTTTGACATTAACTTATTGGATGGGCTTGGTCACAGGTTAAATACAGGATTAATGAACTAGTGAGAAGATAGAATTAGTGAACATGTAGAAAGGTCAATAGAAAAATATCCAAACTGAAGCACAGAAGAGGAAGAAAAATGGAAAACAAAAAGTATGTAAGAGTCACGAGGGACACAGGCAAATAGGTAAAAGCAAATATAATTGAAGTCTTAGAAGGGGCAGGGGAAGAGAATGGAGCAAAAGTAATATTTAAAGACATAGTAGCTGAGAATTAATGTAAATCTGTTGTAAAGTTATTAAGACAATGTGGTAATTAGAGTAGATTAATAGACTAACAGCAATAGAGTTGAGAAAAATACCTACATATATATGGTCACCTGATTTATGATCCAGGCATCCCTGCAGATCAGTGGGGAAAGGCTGGTCTTTTCAATAAATGGTGCAGAGGCAATTAAATATCTGTATGAAGGAAAAAAAACAAAAAAGAACCAAGAGCTCTACCTCAACTCATGCAAAAAAGTAATTCAAGTAAATCATATGCAAAAAATGTAAATGTGAAAACAGAACAGTTTCCTTCTGGAAGAAAACTTAGGGAATAGCTTCATCTCCTTAGAGTAGGCAAAGATTTCTTAAATAGAATGCCAAAGTACTAAAAATTTATCAGTGGGACATCATTAAAACTGACAGCTTTTGTTCATCAAAAGACTCCATTATGTTTCTGGAAGAAAATATAGGGTAATATCGCTTTGACCTTCATGAAGGCAAAATTTCTTAGTACACATAAAGCTCTAAACATAAAAGACAAAAGGTATAAAATGAATGTCATCAAATATAAAACTTAAAATCTATTCAAGACTTCATTAAGAAAATGAAAAGACAAAGCATAGACTGGAAGAAAATATTTACAGTACGTATATCTGATAAAGGACTTGGTTCAGAATATACAAAGAATTTTTACAAACCAAGAATTTTAAAAGTCCAGTTTTTAAAATCTGGCCCAAAACTTGAAAAAATAATTCAGAAAGGAAGGTAAATGGTCAGTAAGCACATGTAAAGGGATTCAACATCCTTTATCCTCAGGGAAGTGCAAATATCATTTCATTCCTAATCAAATCACTAAAATTTAAAAGACTGATCATGCCAAATGTGGAACATCAAGATGCTTATACATTGCTGGTAGGAGTATAAAATGGCACATCATCTTTGGAAAACCATTCAGCAGTTTCTTTTAAAGTTAAACCCTATGACTCAGCGTTTAAACTTCCAGATATATACTCAAGAGAAGTGAGTGCATGTGTCCACCTGAAGATATGTGCAAAAATGTTCATAGTAGCATTCTTCATAATAGCCTCCAAACTGGCAACAACCCAAATGTCCATCAAGAGGGAGAATAAAGGATAAATCAGTTGAGGTGCATTCATGCAGTGGATAACTACATAGCATTAAAAAAAAACAGCTGATACATGCAACAGCATGAATAAATCTCATAGAAATTTTGGTGAGCAAAAAACGTGAGACACAAAAGACTGTATACTGTATGATTTCATTTATATGCAGTTCACAAGCATGCCAACTAATAGACACAGAAATCAGAATACTGGTTACCTCTGGGGAGTGAATATTGATTGGTAAGGGACAAAAGGGAACCTTCTGAGATGCTGGAAATGTTCTGTGTCTTCCCTGGGTAGTGATTACATGGATACTTAGATTACATCAGAAACCTAATATTGGTGTACTTTTCATATGTATGTTGTATCTCAGTAAAGCAGAAAAAAAATTAGGGCTAATTTTTATCATGGAATAGCCATAAACTATTCACAGCAAAGTAGTGAGTAATGTAGTCATGCTGGATGATGTCATCTTGAGGGAAGGTAACTGGATCTAACTATGAATTAATAACGTGTGCATTTTTTTTTCTTTTTTTGGTGAGGTTCATAACTCAGAATGTACAAAAAAAGTTTAATGGAACATATTGGAATGAGTAGCTTCCAAGGTGGCTGCTTTGAAAGTCTTAAAAAAAATTTTTTTAAACCTTAAATTTCAATAGTTTTATTTACTTTTGTGGTTAGAACTTTTATCAACAGACTTCTAACCACATGCACAGAAACTTAAAAAAAACATATTACAAGCTGTGCATATTTACTGTTTTTAAAAATTAGGAAATATGGGCAAACAAAAAGAGATATCAAAATCACCCATTTAAAAAATGTTTTTAATACCAGCAGTAACCTTTGATAATGTGTATATTTTTCTCTCTGTGCATTTTATGCAGGCATGCATTTAATGGGATCGTATTTTGAAGCATGCTTTTTAATTTAATATAAGTCATCTTTTTATTTTATAATATTTTCATAGTTCTGTAATATTCCATTGTATGGCTAATGCCATAAATTTATTTAATCCTTTATTGTTGGACATGCAGGTTTATATAGCCTTTTAATTTCTATTGTTGGTGTTATTTTAGTTTTTCTTTATTATTTTTTAACATGTTTTTTAAAAACTGTTAATGTGCCATTAGTTTCGAAAAATCAGGTATATGTCCTATGAGATGCCAAAGATTTCTTTTTCTTGTTGTTTTTGAACTCTTAAGTACTTGTACCTTTTCTAAAAACAATATTTTTTTTGTAATACCTGTTGTTTTAAAATTAGGAAACCAAAAACAAGCAAAAAATTTGCTTGCAATTCTAACTTCCATAGAATACCACTGCGAACTCTTGATGATAGGCTTTGGAGAATAATCTTGTATAAAGAGAGACCTGATCAAAGCTGTGTTTTAAAAGGCTTACTCTGATAGTTCTGTGCAAGGTAGGACCATTTAGGAGTTTATTTTAGTAGTTTTGAGGTTAATAATCAGGATAGTGACAGTAAGAATAGAAAAGAGATGGCTATAAGAGAGATAATAGAGCTAGAATACAGAATTTGATAACTGATTGGGAAGATGAAGGAGGGGATGCTGAGGATTTGAGCCTGGAGGTACAAAAGAAGGCTACTGCCATTTAACTGAAGGAATACAAGGCGAAGAACAGGTTTTAGTGACACAAAATGATAGTTCGGACATTTACATGTGCAGTGCATATCATCCAGATGCACTGAATGTAAAGCATCTATCAGTCATACTGGGAAAGTGAGTCTGAAATTTGCAAGTGAGGTTAGGATTAGACATATAATTGGAAGTTATTTGAGAAAGGCAGTTGTTGAATTGTGAGACTGGGGATTATAAGAAATAGTGATAAGATTAAAGGATCATTGAAAGACTACAAGCAGCAGTGGATGGAAGGAGAATTGGGATCCTAAACACTGCAGGTAGCCTACAGTGGTAATCTCAAACTTTATGGAAGAGATGGTGTCCTGATGTTTATACTAAATGTTTTAGAGTAATCTACATTCATTCGAGAAAGGCATCCCTGTGCAAATTTATTTCCTATCCCACAGTTGTGATACACTCTGACATAATTTCTGAACGTGGATATCCGTCACCTCCACGTCCCACGTCTACTTATCTAAGCCTTTCAACCTCCAACGTGGTCTATTATTTGAAGGTCAAATCTTAAGGTCACAGGCTATTTCTTGTTGTTAACATAGGGATTCTTTTCTTAATGCTTATAATGTCACTGTCAAGGTAAACCAGTGAAGTTGTCTTTGCTACATTTACTCACTTTTTGACAGATTTCCTTTTCAATCTATTTATGGATCATTTTTCATATAGAGGAACACTACCCATAGCTATAAGATTGTAAATGTTCAAATACACTGTTTTGCATTTGGAAACCTAGTTGGCCAACAAAAGATTTTGCTGTGAACTAGAATGGGATGCCTCAGAATATATAAAATGTAAATGTATATAAATTACAGAAAAACTAATAGAAGATGAAAGTTCCCAACCTTCTTTGACAAAAGTTTATCAACAGAAGGATTTAGATGGGAAAGGAAATAATGGATCAAAAGTCAGGAGACAGTGAGCATACAGTCACTTAACTATCTGCTGATTATAAATCAGTGTACTAGCAGAATGTACATAAATGTAGTATATAAAAGCTTGCTGTTTATTGGGGTGTTAAATAAAACAGCATACTGTGTTAATCTGGTGTTTTTCATGGCCATGTTGGTATAAGCTTAAGAGACATGGATTTTAAACAGATTTTTTAAACAGCTTTTGTGCCTCGGGCAAGTCTTTGAGTCTCAGTTGATCTCTCTGAAAGATGAGAATGATCCGCTTTGCTATATTATTTCAGAAGTTGCAGATAATATATCTTAACTATTCCATATATATAGTATATTGCATGGGGACTACCCATAATCACCATTATCACAAAATATCACTGTTGTTGGGCTATAATTTATTATTCATAATTAGCAATAGGTAATATATGTAGAGTACTTTACAATTTATGATACGTTTTCAGATAGATCTGAAATCACTTTGTTCCCCAAGCAGACCTAAATGCCAAGAAATGTAGAAGCATG
Organism: Delphinus delphis; assembly: GCF_949987515.2. Classification (NCBI taxonomy): domain Eukaryota; kingdom Metazoa; phylum Chordata; class Mammalia; order Artiodactyla; family Delphinidae; genus Delphinus; species Delphinus delphis. The sequence continues at coordinate 81,573,042 of NC_082685.1, forward strand.
TCTTCAAAAAGTTATTTAGGGGACTTCCCTCGTGGCACAGTAGTTAAGAATCTGCCTGCCAATGCAGGGGACACGGGTTTGATCTCTGGTCCAGGAAGATCCCACATGCCATGGAGCAGCTAAGCCCATGAGCCACAACTACTGAGCCTGTGCTCTAGAGCCCATGAGCCACAACTACTGAGCCTACGCATCACAACTACTGAGCCTGCGTGCCTAGAGCCCATCTCTGCAACAAGAGAAGCCACTGCAATGAGAAGCCCACACACAGCAACGAAGACCCAATGCAGCCAAAAAGTTTTTTAAAAATTTAAAAAATTAAGTTCATATTATTAAAAAAAAATTACTTAGAATTTTGTCATGTTAATATATTGTGTTCTTTTTTACAGGAAGTACTTAAACAACTACAAGGAAGTATTGAAGATGAAGCTATGGCTTCGTCTGGACAGATTGATTTATTAGAGCGTCTCAAAGGTAGATTTATTTATTTATTTATTTATTTATTTAACATCTTTATTGGAGTATAATTGCTTTACAGTGGTGTGTTAGTTTCTGCTTTATAACAAAGTGAATCAGCTATACATATACATATATCAAAGGTAGATTTTTAAGAAGTGTTTTAAAGTAATTTTTTTAAGGTCTAGTTGTCAGCTTTAGGTGTATATACCCAAGTACAGCTTCTCTTGATTAGAATGTTGTATTGGGTTTTCTTGGCTTTGAATAAACTATTTTAGATTACTTCCTTGATAATTTTCAGCTCTTTCTAAAACTCGTTGCTGTTCCACTAGTCACTAAATAGGCCTTTAATAAGCTATATGCCACAAACTGGGCCCACTGCTTCATTTGAAGGAGTCAGTGACCTTCTTTGTTCCGTCCAGGATAGAAGTGCTTTATCTTCATACATATGGCCTGACTTTTTGTGGGACTGTTTCTCTTACAGAACCAGGAGTCAATGAATTTCTCTGAGCATCAGCATTTGTGATAGGATTTCTTCCGTTTCCTACATAAATTTGCTGCTCAATAGCTGCCATAATTTAGTACTCCTACAGGCTTTATGTAATATATATAATGTATTATCAGTTACATTATAAAATGGCTTAAAATCAGAGGGCTAAAATATGAACCAAAGATTTCAGTTTTAAAAGATAGAACCGCCAGGAGGTGCTGAGGAGGGAGTCACAGGGTGGTTCACTGCGCTGTATGTAAAGTTTTCTCCACGGGGGGGCTGCGTTCACCTGACAGGTTATCTCTGGAGTTCAAGTTTGAGTTGAAACCAGACTCAAGTTTCACCTGTCCTCACTGACCCATGGATTTCTGTGTGACCAGCAGTGTGGGTTACAGGCTCTAGGTGCTCCAACCAAGCATGAGGACTGTGCCTCTCAGGTGGGAGAGCTAAGTTCAGGACATTCGTCCCCAAAAGACATCCCAGCTCCACGTAATATCAAACGGCAGAAATCTCCCAGAGATCTCCATCTCAAGGCCAAGACCCAGCTCCACTCAACGACCAGCAAGCTACAGTGCTGGACATCCTATGCCAAACAACTAGCAAGACAGGAACACACCCCCACCCATTAGCAGAGAAGATGCCTAAAATCATAATAAGGCCACAGACACCCCAAAACACACCACCAGACGTGGACCTGCCCACCAGAAAGACAAGATCCAGCCTCATCCTCCAGAACACAGGCACTAGTCCCCTTCACCAGGAAGCCTACACAACCCATTGAACCAACCTTAGCCACTGGGGGCAGACACCAAAAACAATGGGAACTAGGAACCTGCAGCCTGCGAAAAGGAGACCCCAAACACAGTAAGTTAAGCAAAATGAGAAGACAGAGAAACACACAGCAGATGAAGGAGCAAGGCAGAAACCCACCAGACCTAACAAATGAAGAGGGAATAGGCAGTGTACCTGAAAAAGAATTCAGAATAATGATAGTAAAGATGATCCAAAATCTTGGAAATAGAATGGAGAAAATACAAGAAATGTTTAACAAGGACCTAGAAGAACTAAAGAGCAAACAAACAGTGATGAACAACACAATAAATGAAATTAAAAATTCTCTAGAAGGGATCAATAGCAGAATAACTGAGGCAGAAGAACGGATAAGTGACCTGGAAGATAAAATAGTGGAAATAACTGCTGCAGAGCAGAATAAAGAAAAAAGAATGAAAAGAATTGAGGACAGTCTCAGAGACATCTGGGATAACATTAAACGCACCAACATTTGAATTATAGGGGTCCCAGAAGAAGAAGAGAAAAAGAAAGGGACTGAGAAAATATTTGAAGAGTTTATAGTTGAAAACTTCCCTAATATGGGAAAGGAAATAGTTAATCAAGTCCAGGAAGCACAGGGAGTCCCATACAGGATAAATCCAAGGAGAAACACGCCAAGACACATATTAATCAAACTATCAAAAATTAAATACAAAGAAAAAATATTAAAAGCAGCAAGGGAAAAGAAACAAATAACATACAAGGGAATCCCCATAAGGTCAACAGCTGATCTTTCAGCAGAAACTCTGCAAGCCAGAAGGGAGTGGCAGGACATATTTAAAGTGATGAAAGGGAAAAACCTACAACCAAGATTACCCAGCAAGGATCTCATTCACATTGGACAGAGAAATTAAAACCTTTACAGACAAGCAAAAGCTAGGAGAATTCAGCACCACCAAACCAGCTTTACAACAAATGCTAAAGGAACTTCTCTAGGCAGGAAACACAAGAGAAGGAAAAGACCTACAATAACAAACCCAAAACAATTAAGAAAATGGGAATAGGAACATACATATCGATAATTACTTTAAATGTAAATGGATTAAATGCTCCAACCAAAAGACATAGACTGGCTGAATGGATACAAAAACAAGACCCATATATATGCTGTCTACAAGACACCCACTTCAGACCTAGAGACACATACAGACTGAAAATGAGGGGATGGAAAAAGATATTCCATGCAGATGGAAATCGAAAGAAAGCTGGAGTGGCAATTCTCATATCAGACAAAATAAACTTTAAAACAAAGGCTATTTATTACAAGAGACAAAGAAGGACACTACATAATGATTAAGGGGTCAATCCAAGAAGAAGATATAACAGTTGTAAATATTTATGCAGCCAACATAGGAGCACCTCAATACATAAGGCAAGTACTGACAGCCATAAAAGAGGAAATCGACAGTAGCACAATCATAGTAGGGGACTTTAACACCCCACTTTCACCAAAGGATAGATCATCCAAAATGAAAATAAATAAGGAAGCACAAGCTTTAAATGATACATTAAACAAGATGGACTTAATTGATATTTATAGGACATTCCATCCAAAAACAACAGAATACACTTTCTTCTCAAGTGCTCATGGAACATTCTCCAGGATAGATCATATCATGGGTCACAAATCAAGCCTTGGTAAATTTAAGAAAATTGAACTCGTATCAAGTATCTTTTCCAACCACAACGCTATGAGACTAGATATCAATTACAGGAAAATATCTGTAAAAAATACAAACACATGGAGGCTAAACAATACGCTACTTAATAACCAAGAGACCACTGAAGAAATCAAAGAGGAAATCAAAAAATACCTAGAAACAAATGACAATGAAAACACAATGACCCCAAAGCTATGGGATGCAGCAAAAACAGTTATAAGAGGGAAGTTTATAGCAATACAATCCTACCTTAAGAAACAAGAAACATCTCAAATAAACAACCTAACCTTACACCTAAAGAAATTAGAGAAAGAAGAACAAAAAAACCCCAAAATTAGCAGAAGGAAAGAAATCATAAAGATCAGATCAGAAATAAATGAAAAGGAAAAGAAGGAACCAGTAGCAAAGATCAATAAAACTAAAAGCTGGTTCTTTGAGAAGATAAACAAAATTGATTAACCATTAGCCAGACTCATCAAGAAAAAGGAGAAGACTCAAATCAATAGAATTAGAAATGAAAAAGGAGAAGTAACAACTGACACTGCAGAAATACAAAGGATCATGAGAGATTACGACAAGCAACTATATGCCAATAAAATGGACAACCTGGAAGAAATGGACAAATTCTTAGAAAAGCACAACCTTCCGAGACTGAACCAGGAACAAATAGAAAATATAAACAGACCAATCACAAGCACTGAAATTGAAACGGTGATTAAAAATCTTCCAACAAACAAAAGCCCAGGACCAGATGGCTTCACAGGCGAATTCTATCAAACATTTAGAGAAGAGCTAACACCTATCCTTCTCAAACTCTTCCAAAGTATAGCAGATGGAGGAACACTCCCAAACTCATTCTACGAGGCCACCATCACCCTCATGCCAAAACCAGACAAAGATGTCTCAAAGAAACAAAACTACAGGCCAATATCACTGATGAACATAGATGCAAAAATCCTCAACAAAATACTAGCAAACGGAATCCAACAGCACAGTAAAAGGATCATACACCATGATAAATTGGGGTTTATCTCAGGAATGAAAGGATTCTTCAATATACGCAAATCAATCAATGTGATACACCATATTAACAAATTGAAGAAGAAGAACCATATCATCTCAATAGATGCAGAGAAAGCTTTCGACAAAATTCAACACCCATTTATGATAAAAACCCTCCAGAAAGTAGGCATAGAGGGAACTTACCTCAACATAATAAAGGCCATATATGACAAACCTACAGCCAACATTGTTCTCAGTGGTGAGAAACTGAAATCATTTCCACTAAGATCAGGAACAAGACAAGGTTGCCCACTCTCACCACTATTATTCAACATAGTTTTGGAAGTTTTAGCCACAGCAATCAGAGAAGAAAAAGAAATAAAAGGAATCCAAATCAGAAAAGAAGAAGTAAAGCTGTCACTGTTTGCAGATGACATGATACTATACATAGAGAATCCAAAAGATGCTATCAGAAAACTACTAGAGCTAATCAGTGAATTTTGTAAAGTAGCAGGATACAAAATTAATGCACAGAAATCTCTTGCATTCCTATACACTAATGATGAAAAATCTGAAAGTGAAATCAAGAAAATACTCTCATTTACCATTGCAACAAAAAGAATAAAACATCTAGGAATAAACCTACCTAAGGAGATAAAAGACCTGTATGCAGAAAATTATAAGACACTGGTGAAAGAAATTAAAGATGATACTAACAGATGGAGAGATACACCATATTCTTAGATTGGAATAATCAACATTGTGAAAATGACTATACTACCCAAAGAAATCTATAGATTCAATGCAATCCCTATCAAACTACCACTGGCATTTTACACAGAGCTAGAATAAAAAATTTCACAAAGTGTATGGAAACACAAAAGACCCCAAATAGCCAAAGCAATCTTGAGAAAGAAATGGAGCTGGAAGAATCAGGTTCCTGGACTTCAGACTATACTACAAAGCTACAGTAATCAAAACAATATGGTACTGGCACAAAAACAGAAATATAGATCAATGGAAAAGGATAGAAAGCCCAGAGTTAAACCCATGCACATATAGTCACCTTATCTTTGATAAAGGAGGCAAGAATATACAGTGGAGAGAAGACAGCTCTTCAATAAGTGGTGCTGGGGAAACTGGACAGGTACATGTAAAAGTATGAAATTAGAACACTCCCTAACACCATACACAAAAATAGACTCAAAATGGATTAAAGACCTAAATGTAAGGCCAGAAACTATCAAACTCTTAGAGGAAAACATAGGCAGAACATTCTATGACATAAATCACAGCAAGATCCTTTTTGACCCACCTCCTAGAGAAATGGAAATAAAAACAAAAATAAACAAATAGGACCTAATGAAAGTTAAGAGCCTTTGCCCAGCAAAGGAAACTATAAACAAGACCAAAGGATACCCTCAGAATGGGAGAAAATATTTGCAAATGAAGCAACTGACAAAGGATTAATCTCCAAGATTTACAAGCGGCTCATTCAGCTCAATAACAAAAAAACAAACAACCCAATCCAAAATTGGGCAGAAGACCTAAATAGACATTTCTCCAAAGAAGATATACAGATTGCCAACAAACATATGAAAGAATGCTCAACATCATTTATCATTAGAGAAATGCAAATCAAAACTACAATGAGATATCATCTCACACCAGTCAGAATGACCATCATCAAAAAATCTAGAAACAGTAAATGCTGGAGAGGGTGTGGAGAAAAGGGAACACTCTTGCACTGTTGGTGGGAATGTAAATTCATACAGCCACTATGGAGAACAGTATGGAGGTTCCTTAAAAAACTAAAAATAGAACTACCATATGACCCAGCAATCCCACTACTGGGCATATACCCTGAGAAAACCATAATTCAAAAACAATCATGTATTACAATGTTCATTGCAGCTCTGTTTACAATAGCCAGGACATGGAAGCAACCTAAATGCCCACCAAAAGATGAGTGGATAAAGAAGATGTGGCACATATGTACAATGGAATATTACTCAGCCATGAAAAGAAACAAAATTGAGATATTTGTAGTGAGGTGGATGGACCTAGAGTCCGTCATACAGAGTGAAGTAAGTCGGAAAGAGAAAAACAAATACCATATGCTAACACATAGGAATCTAAGAAAAAAAAAGGTCATGAAGAACCTAGGGGTAAGTCGGAAATAAAGACACAGACCTACTAGAGAATGGACTTGAGGATATGGGGAGCGGGAAGGGTAAGCTGTGACAGAGAGACTGGCATGGACATATATACACTACCAAACGTGAAATAGATAGCTCGTGGGAAGCAGCCGCATAGCACAGGGAGATCAGCTAGGTGGTTTGTGACCACCTAGAGGGGTGGGATAGGGAGGGTGGGAGGGAGGGAGACGCAAGAGGGAAAAGGTATGGGATCATATGTATATGTATAACTGATTCCCTTTGTTATAAAGCACAAACTAACACACCATTGTAAAGCAATTATACTCCAATAAAGATGTTAAAAAAAATACCGTATGCTAACAAACATATATGGAATTTAAAAAAATAGTTCTGAAGAACTTAGGGGCAAGATGGGAATAAAGACACAGACCTACTAGAGAATGGACTTGAAGATATGGGGAGGGGGAAGGGTAATCTGGGACAAAGTGAGAGAGTGGCATGGACACATACACTACCAAATGTAAAATAGATAGCTAGTGGGAAGCAGCTGCATAGCACAGGGAGATCAGCTCAGTGCTTTGTGACCACATAGTGAGGGTGGGAGGGAGACGCAAGAGGGAAGAGATATGGGGATATATGTATATGTATAGCTGATTCACTTTGTTATAAAGCAGACACTAACACACCATTGTAAAGAAATTATACTCCAATAAAGATGTTAAAAAATAGAAAGATAATATAATTGCATTAGCAATATTTTAGAGCACTTAAAGCAATTGTTTTATAAAAACTTGTCTGTATTTTATTTAGAACTTAACTTAGATAGCAGTAATTTTCCTGGAGTGAAACTACGGTCAAAAATGTCCCTCCGTTCTTACGGAAGCCGAGAAGGATCTGTATCTAGTCGTTCAGGAGAGTGCAGTCCTGTTCCTATGGGTTCATTTCCGAGAAGAGGGTTTGTAAATGGAAGCAGAGAAAATACCGGTTATTTAGAAGAACTTGAAAAAGAGAGGTAACTTTTCTTCATTAAATAGTAAACTTGTATGCTCCAATTTTAGCTAGTATTTTGTCATTTTTTAATGATACAAGATAGGAATTATGAAGCGTGTATGGTGGATGATCACAAACAGAGCATTTTGCCTTTATTATCTCAAAAACAGTATGTTGTTGATTGTACTTACCTTAAATCGAAAAAATGTAAAGGAGGCAATTTCTTGGGATTCTGAACTTCTACTTTGTCACTTAAATACTCACATGCTCTGTACATTGAGTAATACACGTGATCTTAAATAACTACTAGATCCAGTATAAGATGACTGTTTCCATTATTAAAGGCCTATCACAAGTGGCCACAAATGAAACATTTTTTAATTTTTCAGTTTCCAAGTCTAAAAAACATTACTTGACATAGAATAAGTTCTGGTTTCTCAGAGCTAGCGTATTAATTCTTTTCTTCTTGAAGTTCAAATCATCTCACTACGAGTATCAGAATATATATCGTTATTAGGAACTTTGTCAAGTGTTTTGTACCTTCTAAAAACGTATAAATTCCTTTATGTGTGATAAATACCATATTATATTTATATTCCTAAAAGTTGAATTAGACTTTCAAGAAATATTCAAATGTATAAATGTTACATATTACCTCTAGGACCTTGGTCAACATTAAATTTTTGTGTCATTCCCTTCTGTAAAATAGGGATATGATTCTACCTTGTGGAGTTATGAAAAATGAATATTAATATATGGAAAATGCCTAGCATATCTCACTGAGAGGCAAAAGACCTTTTACTACTTTCCCTCTGGTTTCAGGTTTGTCCATCTCTAAAAATAGGGATAATCATCTGGACCAGAAATAGTGTTAAGCTTTCTTTACTCTTCTGAGTTTACATGAGTCTCTGTTTCATACCTTGAATCGCGACTGCTTCTGAGAGTCTAGGAAACACTATCCTGAAAAATAAGAAGCTAATAACTAGGGTCTACAATCTTCCATCTCTTTGTCCCCTTTGAGCTCTGTTAAGAGGAATGTGAGCATACTGACTTTCCTAGGAACTTACTTTGCTTCATGTAGATAAAAATCTAATTTTATTAGCAGAGAGAGAGGGGGGAGAGTATATGTGTGTGTAGTTCTGATATATCTTGTGTCCTCTTAGTTTTCACTGTGTTTGGAGGTAAATTTAGTTCTTGTTTATGTGACAAAATCTTTATTTTGCTCTCACACCTGATAGTTTGGATAGGTCTAGGCTCAAACTTATTTTCCTTCTTCATAATCAATGTCACTGATGAAAAATTTAGTATCGGTCTGATTCACATTCCTTTCCAGGGAACCATTTTTCTTCTTCTGAAGCTTTCAGAATGCCTTGGTATATGTGTTTTGTTGATTCATCATGCTGTATACTCACTGTGCCCTTTTTCTCTGGAAATGTATTTTCTTCAGCTTTTGAAAATTCTGTTATTTCTTTGATGATTTTTCTCCCTCTAGATATCCCTTAAGTCATAGATCAACTAGATATCATAGATTTCTAGATATCCCTTAAGTCATAGATCAACTATCTCTGTGTCTCTTTTTTTTTTCTTGTTTTCTGTATTGCCCAAGATAATTGAGATAAGTGTTAGAAAGTAGTCAAGCCAGGACTCAGACCCAGGTCCATAACCTTTCTGAACTTCAGTTTTCCAGTCTGTAAAATTAGCATAAGAATAACTACCTAGGGTTTCCCTGGTGGCGCAGTGGTTGAAAGTCCGCCTGCCGATTCAGGGGACATGGGTTCGTGCCCCGGTCCAGGAGGATCCCACATGCCGCGGAGTGGCTGGGCCCGTGGGCCATGGCTGCTGAGCCTGCGCGTCCGGAGCCTGTGCTCCGCAACGGGAGAGGCCACAGCAGTGAGAGGCCCGCGTATCACAAAAAAAAAAAAAAGAAGAAGAAGAAGAACTACCTTAAAAGATGTTGTGAGGATAAAATTCGATTTTTTTAAAAGTACTTAGCACTATGTCTGATACACTCAATAGGCAGCCATTGTCACATTAGCCATTAATACATTTAACAAATATTTAAGTGCATAATACATGTGCCATGCTCTTCTAGATGATCTTGAATTAGCTAGAGGACTAAGAAGACATGAGATTTACATTTTAAAGAAGACTCTTGACAGTCACTAAATAAGCCATTAGTACAGTAAACAAACCATAGAAACCCACCAGCTTCTGGGTCTGGACCTTGTTTCAGTGTTGAGTCTTAAGCACTGTTGTGTAAGTTACAAGATCAACTACTCTCAGCTAACCACTTGTTATCATGCTGGCTCAAGACTTGGTAACTTCTGCTTCCCCAGAGCATTTTGCCACAGTTCGATCTTAAACTTGAGAGTAACAACTTGTCCCTCTTCTCCTTAACATTTTCCTCACTCCACGACCATCACTAACATCAGCCTATCCATTTAAGCACTTTTAGCACCCAAATCTTATTTAAATAAGCCTATTTATTGGAGAGTAATCAGAGGAAATAGCATCTCCATCTATCCCTTATTTCCCCATCTCAGTCCTGGTAGGTCCTACAGGTACTCACCAGGGAACATTGAAAAATAGAATCAGATCTCATTTTTATGTCAGTTTTAGTATCCAGCCTGTGAAAGAGATTCAAGATTTCTACATTGCTTTCTCCTGGTTCTTTCGTCAAAAATGGAAGGGAGGGGACAGCTTCTCATTGGTCAGCACACCTCCCCCACCCCAGGTTGTTACATCATAACCAGGGCCTGGCTTCCTTCCCATGGATTCCCTCACTACTGAGGTTGCCACATCAAAAGTAAAGGCTTATTTCTTATTTTTTAAATTGCTTCTCAGTAAAGGAAAGGGAATTTTAGCAAGAATAGAACCTTCCATACTCACATGCATACATATTCTTCAAGATAATATAATCAAATAGAATTTTAAAGTAACAGTGTCAGAGTGGGGAACAACTCTGTGTAGGAGCAAACCCCAGAAGCCATAATAAAAAATATCCTCAGATCTGACTACGGGAAAATTAAAATTTTCTACATGGTAAAAACATAGTGAAAAAACAAGTGTAAACTGAGAAAAAATATTTATAACTGACAAAGTGCTATCATTCTTAATATAGAAGAGGTCCTATAAATAAGAAAAAGTCACAGAAATGGAAATACAAATGGATTTTAAACTTGAAAAAATACTTAACCTTACTCATACTAATAAAAATCAAATTACAACCATAGTGATGTACCATTTCTTAAAATACTAGGTATGTAAAAATTTTTTAAACGTTTGCATTGGTGAAGGTGGCAAGAGCATAAATAGGTACAATACCTAATAAGGGCAGTAATTTTAAAATTTACATACCCTAGGAATTTATCTTCTGTACATGCTTGCACATTTGTGAAATGAACTTACGTATAAGGATATTCAGTGCAGCATTGTTTGTAATAGCAAAAGATTAGAAAGATCCTAAATGCTCTCCAACATAGAACCAGTTATAGTTTATCCCTGTATGGATTCATGAATATCTTTGCAGCTAGCAAAAAACACATAGGACCTTCTTATGTTCTGATACAGAGTGATCTCCAAGATAGATTTTTAAGTGAGAAAAAAAAAGTTATAGGACACCACATATAAAAATATGCTACTATTTATGTTTAAAAAATGTACATGTAATTATATATATATATCCTTGCATTTTTATAGAGTATCTCTGGAAATATATACACGAGAGTGATAATAGTGGTTGCTTTGGGAAAGAGCCACATGAAAGGAGATAGATCATATACTTCTTGTACCTACTGATTTTTTCCCATTAACACTCTTATTTTACATTTATCTTTATAATGGTCAGATATGGAGTATCTTGATATAGATTGTTATTGAGGACATCATCGATTAGGTTGTGAGGAATTTATACAACAAATTCATCTTCAAATTCCAAACTAAGAAAACATTTCTCTCCCTCAGAATAATTTCCTCTTATTACACAGTGACAATATATTTCTTACTGTTTTAACTGCTGAGAAGCTGAGAGCTACATCTATGTCCAATGCAGTAGTTCCCTGTACTCTAGGTTTGTTTTTTGCATAATTACTGCTTTTCTTTACTCCTTTATTATACCTTTTATTCTTGTATTAAGTCCCACCTTCAAAAATCCAAAATTAATAAAATTTTCATTTATTCATTATACTTTAAATAGAGAACAGTACAGTTACAGCTTATCAGAACTGCTGTTGTGTGTGCTATATTAGCATTGTGTAAACTTAACTTTTTTTGAAAAACAGATCATTGCTTCTTGCTGACCTTGACAAAGAAGAAAAGGAAAAAGACTGGTATTATGCTCAACTTCAGAATCTCACTAAAAGAATAGATAGTCTTCCTTTAACTGAAAATGTAAGTAACTTGACAAAGTGACTTATTTGTAATATCTAAAAGTATATATAAATTTATAACTGCATTTATAGTTATTTGTAAACAGTAATATGTTTTATCCAACTTTAAACCTAAATATATAATAATGAATTTTGTTTATAAAGTTGATAAAATTTCATTAGGCTCAAGCATATTTATTTTAAGTCCCTTGTTAAGAAAACCTCTTAAGTTTGAATACTAAAGGACTCAGGGTTCTACTAGGAAACTGGTTTTTTTATTCTGTGTGTTCAATTACCAGACGTACTCTGTAGAAATGTTTATTACCATCTGTCTGTTTTTTGAACTGTATTACAGGACTCATGCCAGATAATTTTTGCATTAAAAGTATCTTTGAGATAACTTGTGTCCTATTCAAATGACAGTATCTGGTGGTATGGATCTTAGGGCTTTTTGCAGATATACTAAATTTGTTTTGCAAATATAACTATGTAAAAAAAAATAATTTAATTCTGTCAGCCTCTTCCTCCCCACCCAACCTCTCCATGTCAACTGTTTTATTCATGGGATGGCACATGTAAGAACATTTCTGAAATACATTAATAACATTAATAATTTTAAACAAGACTATATTTTAACTGTTATCCATAAATTTTAAAATAATTTTTAAAAAGGGAAAAAATAGGCTAATTAAAATATATCTTCCGCTCTTAGCTTAAATTTTTCATTTTCTTTTCTTTGGTCCCGCCTCACGGCTCGTGGGATCTTAGTTCCCTGACCAGGGATCGAACCCAGGCCCTCAGCAATGAAAGCACAGAGTCCTAGCCTCTGGACCACCAGGGAATTCCACACATGCAGCTTTTTATTGGGTGTATAGAGCATGAAAAATCTACAGCACTTCCTTACTCTCGTCATGGCCCATTATAACGCTGTTACCTATCATTTTGTCTAGTCATATTTTTAACCTTTATCACCTCTTGGAGCATGTCTTTGCAAGTTTATTTACCTTGTCCTTTTCATCCTTTTTTGTGCCTAGCAGTTACCACAGTACCTGGAATTTTAGTTAAAGGGCAAATAAAATTTTGAATGAATTAACACCCACTCTGTGAAGTACTTTTTTTGGTTTGTTTCAACTTGGGTTCACATTTGGATTTTTACCAAAAAGTTTGTATTGTCTCACAATTAATGATTATATTATATAAAAGCTTTTTCTTATTCCATTTTCTTCTTTTTACAAATGGGAAAGTTCTCTCTGTTTAGTCTACATGTATACAACAGTCTGTACCTAAAATTGACGTATAAACTTAAGGATGATGGACCTGATTCTTGGTTATTCTATGTTGTCCACATTACTATTCTAGTTTTTAATAATTCAAAGTACTACCTCTTCAGAGCAGGATTATAAGGTGACTGAAGATAGGCTTACCCTAACTGGACCGATTATATATTTAATTTATTTATTTATAAAATTTATTTATTTATGGCTGCATTGAGTCTTCGTTGCTGCGTGCAGGCTTTCTCTACCTCTGGGGAGCAGGGGCTACTCTTTGGTGCACGGGCTTCTCATTGTGGTGGCTTCTCGTTGCAGAGCACGGGCTCTAGGCGCACAGACTTCAGTAGTTGTGGCACACAGGCTCAGTAGTTGTGGCACACAGGCTTAGTTGCTCCGCAGCATGTGGGATCTTCCTGGACCAGGGCTCAAACCCATGTCCCCTGCATTGGCAGACAGATTCTTAATGACTGTGCCACCAGGGAAGTCCCCAATTATATATTTTAAATGAAAGTGTACAATTTAATTAAAGCTGTTTGTGACTATGGGGCAATAAAAGTGTTTCAACTCTGCATTTCACATCAGAGACCCAGTCTGAGCATAGCACCGATAATCAAGATTTAGGACTCCTTGGAGTAAAAAAATAATTCTCTCATGCACAGTAACTTACATATTTGCTTATTCATGTTCTTTATTGGTACTTATATGCTTTTTTTTTTTGTTTTTTTTTTGTTTTTTTTTTGTTTTTGCGGTACGCGGGCCTCTCACCGTTGGGGCCTCTGCCGTTGCGGAGCACAGGCTCCGGACGCGCAGGCTCAGCGGCCATGGCTCACGGGCCCAGCCGCTCCGCGGCATGCGGGATCCTCCCGGACCGGGTCATGAACCCGTGTCCCCTGCATCGGCAGGCGGACTCCCAACCACTGCGCCACCAGGGAAGCCCCTTATATGCTTTTTTATTTTTACTGATAAACACACAAGATATTAATGTTTCCATTTTATTTGTGGTTTTAGTTTTCCTTACAGACAGATATGACCAGAAGGCAATTGGAATATGAAGCAAGGCAAATCAGAGTTGCAATGGAAGAACAACTGGGTACTTGCCAGGATATGGAAAAACGAGCACAGGTAACTTATTTATTATTAAACTGTGAAACAGCACTAGCTAGAGAGCTATTAAGAATCTAATGAATTACAGCTCTGTTACCATTGATTAAATTTTATTATTAGAGATATGTTAAAGTCTGTCTTTACTTTGACACTAGTTCAAAATAAGAATAATTTACCATGACCCTGATACCAAAACCAGACAAAGATGTCACAAAGATGCACAAAGATCATGCATCTATCACTGATGAACAAAGATGCAAAAATCCTCAACAAAATACTAGCAAACAGAATCCAACAGCACATTAAAAGTATCATTCACCATGATCAAGTGGGGTTTATCCCAGGAATGCAGGGATTCTCCAATATACACAAATCAATCAATGTGATATACCGTATTAACAAATTGAAGGAGAAAAACCATATGATCATCTCAATAGACGCAGAGAAAGCTTTTGACAAAATTCAACACCCATTTATGATAAAAACCCTCCAGAAAGTAGGCATAGAGGGAACATACCTCAACATAATAAAGGCTATATATGACAAACCCACAGCCAGCATCGTCGTCAGTGGTGAAAAACTGAAACCATTTTCACTAAGATCAGGAACAAGACAAGGTTACCCACTCTTACCACTGTTATGCAACATAGTTTTGGAAGTTTTAGCCACAGCAGTCAGAGAAGAAAAAGAAATAAAAGGAATCCAAATCAGAAAAGAAGAAGTAAAGCTGTCACTGTTTGCAGATGACATGATACTATACATAGAGTATCCTAAAGATGCTACCAGAAAACTACTAGAGCTAATCAATGAATTTGGTAAAGTAGCAGGATACAAAATTAATGCACAGAAATCTCTTGCATTCCTATATACTAATGATGAAAAATCTGAAAGTGAAATCAAGAAAACACTCCCATTTACCATTGCAACAGAAAGAATAAAATATCTAGGAATAAACCTACCTAAGGAGACAAAAGACCTGTATGCAGAAAATTATAAGACACTGATGAAAGAAATTAAAGATGATACCAACAGATGGAGAGATATACCATGTTCTTGGATTGGAAGAATCAACATTGTGAAAATGACTCTACTACCCAAAGCAATCTATAGATTCAGTGCAATCCCTATCAAACTACCACTGGCATTTTTCACAGAACTAGAAGAAAAAATTTCACAATGTGTATGGAAACACAAAAGACCCCAAATAGCCAAAGCAATCTTGAGAAAGAAAAACGGAGCTGGAGGAATCAGGCTCCCAGACTTCAGACTATACTACAGAGCTACAGTAATTAAGACAATATGGTACTGGTACAAAAACAGAAATATAGATCAATGGAACAGGATAGAAAGCCCAGAGTTAAACCCATGCACATATGGTCACCTTATCCTTTTTTTTTTTTTTTAATGGTACACGGGCCTCTCACTGTTGTGGCCTCTCTCGTTGCGGAGCACAGGCTCCGGACGCGCAGGCCCAGCAGCCATGGCTCACAGGCCCAGCCGCTCCGTGGCATGTGGGATCTTCCCGGACCTGGGCATGAACTCATGTCCCCTGCATCGGCAGGCAGGCTCTCAACCACTGCGCCACCAGGGAAGCCCCACCTTATCTTTGATAAAGGAGGCAAGAATATACAGTGGAGAAAAGACTGCCTCTTCAATAAGTGGTGCTGGGATAACTGGACAGCTACATGTAAAAGAATGAAATTAGAACACTCGCTAACACTATACACAAAAATAAACTCAAAATGGATTAAAGACCTAAAAGTAAAGCCAGACACTATCAAACTCTTAGAGGAAAACATAAGGAGAACACTCTATGACATAAATCACAGCAAGATCCTTTTTGACCCACCCACCTCCTAGAGAAATGGAAATAAAAGCAAAAATAAACAAATGGGACCTAATGAAACTTAAAAGCTTTTGCAGAGCAAAGGAAACCATAAACAAGACGAAAAGACAACCCTCAGAGTGGGAGAAAATATTTGCAAATGAAGCAACTGACAAAGGATTAATCTCCAAAACATACAAGCAGCTCATGCAGCTCCATATCAAAAAAACAAACAACCCAATCCAAAAATGGGCAGAAGACCTAAAGAGACACTTCTCCAAAGAAGATACACAGATTGCCAACAAACACATGAAAGAATGCTCAACATCATTAGACAAATGCAAATCAAAACTACAATGCGATATCATCTCACATCGGTCAGAATGGTCATCATCAAAAAATCTACAAACCATAAATGCTGGAGAGGGTGTGGGGAAAAGGGAACCCTCTTGCACTGTTGGTGGGAATGTAAATTCATACAGCCACTATGGAGAACAGTATGGAGGTTCCTTAAAAAACTAAAAATAGAACTCTCATATGACCCAGCAATCCCACCTCTGGGCATATACCCTGAGAATACCATAATTCAAAAATAGTCATGTACCACAATATTCACTGCAGCTATATTTACAGTAGCCAGGACGTGGAAGCATTCTAAGTGTCCATCAACAGATGAATGGATAAAGATGTGGCACATATATACAATGGAATATTACTCAGCCATAAAAAGAAACGAAATTGAGTTATTTGTAGTGAGGTGAATGGACCTAGAGTCTGTCATACAGAGAGAAGTAAGTCAGAAAGAGAAAAACAAATACTGTATGCTAACACACATATATGGAATTAAAAAAAAAAAAGTTCTGAAGAACCTAGGGGCAAGATGGGAATAAAGACACAGACCTACTGGAGAATGGACTTGAGGATATGGGGAGGGGGTAGGGTAATCTGGGAGAAAGAGCGTGGTATGGACATATATACACTACCAAATGTAAAATAGCTCATGGGAAGCAGCCGCATAGCACAGGGAGATCAGCTTGGTGCTTTGTGACCACCTAGAGAGGTAGGATAGGGAGGGTGGGAGGGAGATGCAAGAGGGAGGAGATATGGGGATATGTGTATATGTATAGCTCATTCGCTTTGTTATAAAGCAGAAACTAACACACCATTGTAAAGCAATTATACTCCAATAAAAACGTTAAAAATTTACCATGGCTGCTGGGCAACATAACCAGTGTTCACATAATTCTGCCTTCATATTTAATTTCCCTGATACTGTTCTGCTATGCCTTGGAATTATGAGGGAAGAAGAATTAGATGCTCCTCTTCTGTAGCTGATAGCTAGCTTCTGTTAGCTATTTGTTAGTAATTTCCACAGTACATCTTTCCCACCTAACTCTCTGTTTAAATGACTCAACGTGTAAGACTATGGCCAGCTAATGAGCATAGGGAAGTGGATCCTAGGAAGACCTGAAGAAGCCATGAGAAAAAAATGTGGGATCTCATTTGCAAGGGGAAAGGATGGATAAAAATTCCAAATAAAATGAGAATAGAGTAAAAGTTTTTTAAGGAATAATTATGTATCAGAAACCAGAAGCCAACTTTATATTAACTTGAATAGAGAAATAATAAGATTATTACCATTGCACTCATTAATATGGTTGGGTGCTTGCTGTCATCACTATTATTTAACTGTGTTTGGAGGTCCACTAATTCAGTTAGAAAGAAAATAAGTTGTTTAAATACTACACTATTTTCCAACTAGAAGGGAAGAGACCAAATAATTGTCATTTGTAAATTATATGGTTGTTTGCCTAGAAAAGCTGTAGAGAAGAGTCAAAAAATATTTCAGGTAATGAGAGAATTGAGTAAGGTGGCTGGAGTTAAGGTACATTACAAAAATTAAAAATTAGTAGGTTTTCTCTAGTAGCAATAGCTACCACTTGGAAATGGAAGATGGGGTAGGACGACCTGTTTACAGTAACAGGACACTTTAAAATACCTGGAACATACCCACATGAAGAAAAATATAAAATTGCTAAAGGATGCAAAATATGGCCTTAAAAATAGAGGAGCCTATGCTGCTGTCTGTATTGTATTTGGGGTATCTGGTTGAAGTGCCCCCTACGTACCTGACCCCAGGGAATCACGGAAGAGGGGCGAACCCAGTTGGTAAGGGTCATGCAGGGTATGGAGGGGTGGAGCGGTATGATCAGGCCACCCAAGATGGCTGTTGTCTTGCTCTCTGTACATCCCCTGCTCAACCAGTGCCTGCTTCACCTACACCCCATTCACATGACTGACCTTCCTGCAGGCTTGCCCCAGGCCCCAGCTGGTGATGGCTCTCATCAATGGGGCAGTGAGGGACTTCCCCCTCTGCTAGTTTCTGCTGACTTCCCTGGTAACTAATGAGCCCACCTGAGGTAATTCTCCCTATAACTAGCAAATCTCCCCTTCCACCGGGAGGGAAACCCGCTGCAATGTCCTGCCCGCTGTCCGCTGCACATGGTGGGGTGTCACTCCAGGACCTTGCTTCAGGTGTGTAAGATCCCCCAATCCATTAAACCAGTGATGTCTCTGTTGCTGAAAAAAATAAATAAGGAAGCCTAGGTGGGAAGACTTTAACATCCTAAAAATGTCTTCCTTTAAAAAGTTGATATATAATACAATTGCAGTCATAACCTTAAATTTTTTTTGGAGCCCAGAAAAATGATTCTAAAGTTTGCAAAGTAAAAATTTCCAAAAATATTTAAGAAAATTATGAGTGAGGATTTACCTTACCATTTGTTAAAACTTACTGTAAAGGTGTTGTAGTGATCACAGTATGATAGCACAGGTATAGACGTAGGCAAATAGAACAGAATAGAGACTAGAAAAAGATATAAGAAAATATGGAATCTTTTAATGATAAAAGTTATAAATTTGGGGGGAAATGGTAAATAACTCAATAAACGCATAGGTATAACTAGGAACCTGTTTGGTAGAAGAGAAATTGAATTAGATCCCTAACTCACATCTTGTACATGAACAATTATAGGTGGATTAAATATCTAAATGTAAAAAATAAACATAAATTAATAGAAAATATAGAACAAGAGAGATCTTAATTAAGAATGGAAACATAAGCAATAAAGGCAGGGTGGGAAACAGGATTTATTTCATAAAAATTTAAAACATTCATCCTGCAGAAAATAAACTAAGGGAAAATATTTGTACACGTAAGGGGAAAAGGTTAATATCCCTGTGCTATAAGAATTCCTACAAACAATAAGAAAAAGACAACTCTTTTTTTTTTTTTTTTTGGCGGTACGCGGGCCTCTCACTGTTGTGGCCTCTCCTGCTGCAGAGCACAGGCTCCGGATGCGCAGGCTCAGCGGCCATGGCTCACGGGCCCAGCCGCTCTGCGGCATGTGGGATCCTCCCGGACCGGGGCACAAACCCATGTCCCCTGAATCGGCAGGCGGACTCTCAACCACTGCGCCACCAGGGAAGCCCGAGAACTCTTTTTTATATGGGCAGAGGATGTAATCATTCAATTTATTGAAAAGAAAATGTAAATGACCAGTAAAACATACGAATGACTGGGGAACAATTTAGGGAAAGTTGAAACAAAATCCACTCTTGCCCACGCATGTGTTAGTCTCTAGCTATCTCTGTTAACAGTTTGGTTATTTATTTTCTCCATTATTTGTTCAACACATATTTGCACCTAGTATGGTGGTGCCTGCTCTCCTCTATGCCTAATTTTTCACTGTTAAAACAACTCTGATAAACATACTTATTCATATCCTGTAAACGTGCGCAACAGTTTCTCTAGTTCAAGAATCAGTCTATTTCATAAAGAGCTGTATGGTAAATATTTTAGACTTTGTGGCCATATGGTCTCTGTCGTAACTACTCAGCTCTGCCTTTGTAGCAAGAAGGTAACCATAGATGACAATATATAAGCAGATGGGCATGGCTGTGTTTCAGTAAAACTTAATTCATAAATACAGATGGCTACCAAGCCCTAATTTGCTGACCTCTGCTCTAGGGTGTATACCTAAAAGCGTAATTGCTGGTCATAAGGTATGAGTGTTTTGAATAGTGTGTGCCAAATTGCACTCAAAATGATTTTATCAGTTTACATTTCTCCTAGTCATATGTGAGAATTCCCGTTTCTTTTACCTGATTTTTTCAGCAATTGTGAGTCACATTTTATAATTAACAGTCAGTGGGCATTTGAAGCATTATCTTGTCATTTAGTTTGTACTTCCATGAGTACTGCTGAAGCTGATTATCTTTTCATGTATTTATTAGATTTTCATTTTGTCATTTTTCCATATCCTTTGCCCATTTTCTATTATGTTAAATGTCTTATTCTTATGTATTTGAGAGATATTTTAATATCCTCTAGATACCAATCTGTTATACATAATGTATATCACAACCCCTCCCTGCCAAATATGTTACCTACTTTAGCTTCATGATAACAAAATTAGTTTTTGTTATAAAGCTAAATTAATTGTATTGCCATATTTGTGCTTTCTTTGACCTATTTATACATCTTTTCCTATCCTTAAAGATACCCTTGTATTTTTTCCTAATAGTTTTAATGTTTTATTTTTACAATTAGGTCTTTAATTCATCTCACATTTGCTATTATATATGTTTTGGAAGTAGGAATCTAATTATATATATATATATACACACACATATGATTTTTATATCAATGTATATATACTTATTTAATATATACAATGTAATTTTGATTATTTAATAAATATATATTATTAATTATATAATATGTAATTAATTATGTATACACATATACATAACACAGATATACACAGATCGATGCATATTTATGTTGTTAACTAAATTTCCCATTATCACTTGCTGGATGTGCCACTGTTTTCCCATGGATTGGTAATGCTGTCTCTGGCATCTGAGAAGTTTATATTTGCTGGATATTTGTAGACTCTATTCTATTAGCCTGTTTTAGCTTCTCTGTCCCTGCGCTGATAACCACATTTGTTTTATTTGCTATAGCTTTATTAATCTTGGTACCTAGTAGGGTGAGTCCTTCTTATTTTTGTTTGTAAAAATGTGTTTATATTGTTTTGTTACTCATCAAATTCAAGGAAAAGCCTTATGGGCTTTTGATTAGAATTACATTGAATTTATAATTAATTTGAGGAGAATTTATAGCTTTACAATATAAAGATTGGTTCTTGGTTGAAAGGGTGACTCTGGAGCCAGTCCTCCGGGGTTCTAATTCCCTACCTGTCACGTATCAGCACTGTGATCTTGGGTAAACTCTCTGTCTCAGTTTTCCCATTGGTAAAATACTAATAATGATTCCCTGTAAAATGTGAGGATTAAATGAGTTAATATATGTAAAACACTTGGAATCCAGCAAACACTCAGGAAATATTAGGTATTGTTATTAATTTTTTATCTCTCCGTTCATTTAGGTCTTATTTTATGTCCTTCAAAAAAGTTTCGTAATATTCTTCATAAAACTCTTACACATCTTTTTTTTTACATTTATTCCTAGATATCTTACAGTTTTTGTTGCATTGTGAATGGGATTTTCTTTAATTACATTACTAAATTTGATTTATGTGTCCAGCAGTCTTCCTGAACTCTTTTAATAGATTGTCTTAGTAGTTCAAGATTTTCTTGGATTTTCCATTCAAACTGTTATTTTGTTTGCAAGTAATGACAATTTTGTCTTTTCCAGTCCTTTTTTTTCCTCTTTCTATTAAATAAGAACTCTAATACATCTTTGAATAAAAAGCAGTGATAATTTGTCTTCTTCATCTTCTCTTGGCTCTAAAAGGAATCCTTCTGAAATTTCACCATTAAGTATGTTGTTTACTCAAGGTTTTTGATACCATTTATCAAGTTAAGGAATTTACCTTCTATTCCTAATTTGTTGAGAGTTGTCCTGAATTCATATTGAACTATATTACTATATTATTTTTTTAAATCAGTTTTGCAAAAGTAATACCATCTCCATATGCCAGAACAAGTAAGCATTTTTCGTTAAACATAATTTCATAAATATTCAAGATTGTCATATAGAGAATGGAAAGAAATTCTACTGGCTTCTTCCATTTTCCTGTTGAGTAACAGAAGCACAAAGGTTGTTGTGTCAGAAATCATCAAGGCTCAGATTTGACTTCAGGATTTAGTGACCTAATAGCAATACAGAAATGTAGTTCTGTGGAGAGGAGTGTTAGATATGATTTCCTTTTTCATCCTCTGAGTATTAAAAATGTTGACTTAGGACTTTATTGGTGAAGGGGAGCTAGTTACATAGAGAGAGGAGAACAATAAAATATTACAAAGCCACTAATTGTATGTAGTTTCATTGCTTATGTAATGCCAGGAAGTATTTACCATCTGATGTAGAGGTGATCACTCATCTTTGCAGTCTCTTTAGAAAGCTACCAAAAGCACAGGTATTTCTTCTTCAGCATGTTTTCATGATGAAAATTGGATGTGGTAAAATTTCTTAATTAAAGAATACTATTTACCTTAGGTTCACTATTTTCAGAATTATGATATAGGATCAGCACAGTTATAGTGTTACAAAGGAAGGAAAGAAGGGAGGGAGGAAGGATTCTTTTTTGGTGAGTGCAACTCTTTTGAGCTTTTCTGTGTTTGTTTATCATAACATTGGAAAATAGCAACCGTAAGCATTTTTACTATGGCAATAAAATCGTAAAGACATTGTATTTCAGCAAAATTAGATATGCTCAAAGGGTAAGTTTTATATGTAAGTTTTATAACTATATATACTTAAAGCTATTTGTTACAGTACTTTTATTATTTATCTATTGAGGTATACATGCTCAGAAATCTTTTATTGATGGGTGCATAATCATAAAAGTTTGGAAATGACTCCATCTAGCTTTTAACACTTTTTTCCCCATTTTTTGCGGTACGCGGGCCTCTCACTGTTGTGGCCTCTCGCGTTGCGGAGCACAGGCTCCGGACGCGCAGGCTCAGCGGCCATGGCTCACGGGCCTAGCTGCTCCGCGGCATGCGGGATCTCCCCAGACCGGGGCACGAACCCGTGTCCCCTGCATTGGCAGGCGGACTCTCAACCACTGTGCCACCAGGGAAGCCCCCGGCAGTACTTGTTTTTAAAACATATACTTGAAAACACTTTTCCCACATTTTTTCAGTTCCACATTGTTTGATCTATAGTTACTACTTTGTGTTCACTTGAAGGTCTCAGGATATGGGCAGAGCAGTAGCTCTTACCATCATTGTGATCTTAGTGTTGGGAATAAAAATAATGTTTAGCTGCAGTAGGTATTTGGGGAAGCTAAATCTGAAAGGTACCACTGACTTGTAATAAGAATAATTTGGGGGAAGATTATTCTTACTGTTTAAAGCCTGATGTTTTTAAAACAAATCAGCTGCTCTTTCCCTTTACAGGTATACCATGCTTTGTATAAATCCATTACACTGTACTGACATCTGGATTAATATAGAAGATTAAATTCAGATGTAATTTTCTCTTTGTTGAAGTAGTTTTTGAGACTAGCTTTTAAATACCAATTTCACACTCTATGCATCATACAATTTGATATATGACGTGTATTTTTATAGTTTTCCTAAGTAGATCTAGAGATCTGTTGTATAAAGTTAGATTTATTAAAAAAATTGAACTGATCCTAATATGTCATCAGTGTATGAATATATATGCATATCTAATTCTTATATAAGAGTGATTTGGTATAACCCTAAGCTGTTAAGTGGTAACCATAGTACGGTTATTTAAACTAATGTTTTTAATAAAAATAGATCTAATTTGGTTACTTATTTTATTTTAGCGAAGAATAACCAGAATTCAACAAATAGAGAAGGACATACTTCGTATACGACAGCTTTTACAGTCCCAAGCAACAGAAGCAGAGGTTAGTAAATTGTCTCTTTTGTTTGCAGACATAAATATAGGTAGTTATTCTAAGAAGAGGAAATAGGTACAATTAACGTGGCATCATTGAAATAGGTGCTCTAAAGAATTGAGACACTTAATAAGTTTATAAGTTTTTTCACTAAATTAAATAGATTTCAAAAACCTTTACTACTTTGGTTTCTTCATAACTTTAAGGCAGTTAAAATTTATAGAGCCATAAATACAGATACCTTACTTCAGTTATCTGTTTTCGTATAATCAGATAACTAACTTAATTTGGCTACTAACAATTTGTAAATAAGCTATCTCTTTGTATGTAATCCATAGTAAGAATTGATCATACACATATATCTATGCTTACTCTACAAACTCCATTAAAATGGCAGTAAAAGGATAAAATGAAAAATCACAAATACCAGGGGAGGTGACATCAATAAAATTTGGGGAGCTAGAAAGCAGGTAAACAAATTACTCTTCTAGCTTATGGTAGAGAGTTGACCCCTGAGTCAGCAGTAGGAAGTCAGGAAGCAACCCATTTTACACTGTGGAGTCCTACAAGGTTCCGGAATTGGTTACACCTGGATATGCTACCTCTGGATGTGGGGATTAAGAAAGAGGTTAAAAGCAAGAGGATGACTGAAAGTTTAAGAAGCCGGTGGAGCCTCCAGAACCTCTCTTCAACTCTGCATGGCTAAGTGACTGCTACTTTCCAGTCTCAGCAAAAGCTGAGAGATTATTCTGGAAAAGGTAAAACAAAGGGTCTTTGGATAAGGGTAATCCTAGTATAGTTGAAGTTGGGAGGGAGGTATCATACTAAAAACTGAAATAAGTGAAAATTTCCTTACTGAATGCTGAAACCCTCATTGGCATCCAGCTTTATAATACAGGCAAGTTTCTAGAAGCAACTTCTCTAAGAAATGTGACTAACCCAGGAAGAGAGACCTAAAGGTACTGACACTGGAGGATTCCTCAATAAAACATCCCAGCTAGACCACCCTACTGGATGGCTACAGCTGACAGACTCCATCCTTTAGGCATAGAGCTTCATAGGCCGTCCATTCCTAAATATGGCTAGACAGCTAAAGACCACCAGAGATTTTAAGAAAGTTTCTAATAAAAAAGATTTAATGGAAATAAAGACTATACAAGAAGAAAAAAACTTAAGAAAAGTAGAACTAACATTAATATTCTCAAGATAAAAGATAATTTATCCATAAAGTGAGAAAATGATGGTATACAAAAGGAACATTCAGAGAATTTAAAAAAGAGTTCTTGGGAATTAAAATTGTAATAGTAGAAATGAAAATCTCAACAGAAAGGTTAAAAGATAAATTTCTCAGAAAATAGCACAAAGGAATAACGCAATGGAAAATAGAAAAGATAAGAAAGTCAGAGAATCATTCTAGGAGGGTTCAATACCCAAATAAAAAGGGGGTTCCAGAAAGAGAATGGACAAACTAGAGGAAGGAAATCCTAAAAATAAATTAAAATTCCCCAGAACTGAAGGGCATAGTTTTCCAGATAAAATGGTCTCTCCAGTATCCAGTGCCACAGATGAAAATCCCACACTAGGTACATCATGATGAAATTTCATCTCACTGAGAATAAAGAGTAAATCTTAAAACCTTGTAGAGAAGGAGAAGAAAACAAATTTCACACAAAGAAACAGGAATACAAATGTCTTTAGGTATATAAACAGCACACTGGAATCTGGGAAGTAGAGTAGCAATTTCTTAAAACTTCTGTAAGATTATTTTCAGCTATGTTCCCAAACCAGTTCTCTGACACCACTAGTTGTCCTACAGTTCAAATCAGTTCTGACACTACCCAGACTTAGCGTAGACCCTACATTTAAGGGTAAAGTCATTCACAAGACTGCCCTCACTTCAGGTACCAGGCAAGTTTCAGGTGTCCCAAACCATCTGCACTCTGCCCAGCTTGTTATAAATTCTACCCAAGTGGGTGTATTGCACTACAGTTCAGTTCTGACATTAACTACTTGGAGGGAGCCTAGACCTTACAGATTAAGGGCAGAGCCCTTCACAAGACTACGCCCACTTCAGATGCCAAGCCTCCCATACTTCTGCAAATTTGGGGTGTCCTACAACAGCCTTAGGTTTGATAATTCACTTCAGTGACTCAGAACTCAGTAAAAGTTCTACACTTATGATTACAGTTTTATTAAAAAGGATGCAGATCAGGAACAGCCGAGTGAGACACATAAGGCAGGACCTAGAGAAGGTGAGGGTGGAGGATGCAGAGCTTCCGTGATCTCTCATGGAATCTGGACACATCACTCTCCCAGGACATCTTTGTGTTCACCAAGCAGGAAGCTGCATTGAGCTTCAGTGTCCAGAGTTTTTATTGGGGTTTCATTATGTAGGCATGCTTGATTAAACAAGTGGCTACATGATTGAACTCAGTTTCCAGCACCCTTCCCATCCCTGGAGGTCAGTCTTGACTAGTTCAACCGTCTAGTCACATGGTTGGCCTTTCAGGTGACCAGCACCCATCCTGAAGCTATCTAAGGATCCCCCATGGGTCACCTCATCTGCATGGCAAACTCAAGAAATTCCAAGGGTTTTTGAAGCTCTGTGCAAAGAACAAAGGGACAAAGACCATATATATATATTTTTTATTATACCACACGAGCCTATAAATTTATCTCTAGTCAACTGCCTATTAAATTTGAGAGTAGAATGCATTTTCAGATAGTCAAAGTATCAAAAATATGTATTTCTCTATACTGTTTTCTGGAAGCTATTAGTGGATATAGTTAAAATGAGAAGGTAAAGCAAGAAAAATGAAGATTTGGGATCCAAGACATAAAGAATACAATACAAGAGAAAGACATGAAAGACTCCCCAGAATGAAGATGAAGGGAGATTCTGAGACTAATGATAGAGAAAGTAACAAGTCCCTGTTGGTACAGTTGAGAAGATTCTGGGAGAGATGAGTCTAAGAAGATGAAATCAGTAGACTACTTAATGTTTTTGAATTTATTGAAAGGAAAAGAAATTTACACAGTAGGAGAGAAACTGTGAGGGTGTCATAAGTACACAGAACACCAAATAAACAAAACAAAAAAAAGATACTCCATGGACAATGAGAAGTTGTAAAGGAAAGAATCATAGTATACCACCTGTCACTCATGACTATAATTTAATAATCAAAATAATGCAAATAGGGAACAACTTATCTAACTATAAAATGTAAATTGGACAAATAGAGGAACAGTATGAGTGTGGTGTGTTAAGGATGGAGTATTGATAAAAGAGAAATCAGTCCTCATCTTACATAATAGGAAATCAATAAATGAGGCATTAAACTAAGAAAAGCAGAACCTAGCAACACAAGCAGGTTATTTAGAGATAGAGAAGTGAATTCAAAAAAAAAAAAAATCCTCTGAAGGAGATGAAACTGTTTGCCTTAAGATAGCAGAAAATGGGACAGAGCAAGCAAGTGTGAAAGACCACTGTTCATTGTCACAAGGCTTTAGAACTAATGATTATTTCAACTGTGTGTAACTATGATAAAAATAAAACATAAAAGAGCCAAGGCCATCATTTAGAAGATATTTATACTTATCTTCCTCTATAATCTGGATTGGCTTAATAATTATACCTTGATAATGGTGATTAGTAAAGAACTTAAGAGGAGCTTAGAGAAAGCAGAAACGTTGGCAGCAGTATATCCTAGGAAAAGTCATGTTTAATATACTATCAGTGAGTAACAAGAAGACCAAGAAATGGAAGTAAGGGGAAGGTACTATCTCAGTGGAACACAAATACTGTATATTTATACATGCTAGAAACTGAATGTTACTGAGGCTTGTGCATATTTGTCAACTCTGCAGCTGAAATTTGGTTTTGATCACCATATAGAAGGATGGGGGTGTAAAAGACCATCCCCTCACCTATCTGTTTATAGCCAGCGAATTTGGGCACTTCTCACCTTGTTTATAGGTAAATAATAAGAAAACCTACATGGGTCTTAAGTGAACTATTGCTGAATAAGTCTCGGAGAAGCATGTGGGAGGCTCAGAGAAAATAAATTTTCAGGAAATTATTTGCTTCTTTAGTCAACTGCAGGAAGACCTGTCTGTGCAACAGGAGCAAAAGAAAAGCTGAATAAAAATCCACATTGAACAATAAACAACAGAATTGTTGCTAGGAAAAATTGGCTCAGTGTTTGGGGACAGATTTGAGACACATCAATGGAAAGTTTCTAACGTGTAGCCAGATTCAGACTCACATTCCAGATCATGAAAAAGGAAGAGACTGCAAAGAGTGAAACATCAGCATAGTGCTGTTTTCTAAATATAATTCCTAAAAACACAATGAAGCATTTATTGATATTTTTAAATGTTTATGATATACAAAGTAGCATGTACACTTTGATCCCATTTTTTAAAAGATACACACAAACATAGTATATCAGAAATAATATGAAAAGGCAGATAACCATTCTTAATACCTCCTAGTTTTTCTGGTTTGGCCAGTTGTTTTGTAACTTTTTTATACTAACGACGTCCAGTTTTTATAATGGGAGAAAACTTTTGTATACAAAACAAATTTGTCATGTCCTGTCATGGCCAGCACATATTTTCCACCTGTGGAAAATTTGATCAAATAATGAACAGTTCTGTTTTGAGCCAAAAACAGTGCAGGCCCATTTATACACAGGGAAGACAACTGTTTCTAATGTTAAAAGTACAGGTTTTGAAAGTGTAGAGTCCTTTTTAAGACTATATTCGTCCATGCTTGTCTTTTAAAATATCTTTGGATTCAGTACATCTAAATTTGAAATATGTAGAAACATGTATTTGCTAAATAGGCAGTTTAAGTATAGTGTAATAGTCATATTGCTAAAAGTAGTTTAACCTGGCTGTCCTAAGTCAATATAAACTAAATATTTGTAACATAATGATTAAGTGTCCTTCTTGCAATGTTGACTCTTAAGGACTTTTAAAAAAAAACCCAAAAACCAGTATCTCTTTGCTTCTTTTTCAGTGTCATTGGCATTACTCTATGTGGCGTTCTGGTTATTATGACCCCTTTTGGCTTTCCAGTGTAGTTTATCTGTGTTTTGGTGGTGTTTTTTTTTTTTTAATATAGCAGGTTCTTATTAGTCATCAGTTTATACACATCAGTGTATACATGTCAATCCCAATCGCCCAATTCATCACACCACCACCCCCACCCCCTGCCGCTTTCCGTCCTTGGTGTCCATATGTTTGTTCTCTACCTCTCTGTCTCTATTTCTGCCCTGAAAACCGGTTCATTTGTACAGTTTTTCTAGGTTCCACATATATGCGTTAATAATATATGATGTTTGTTTTTTTGTTTCTGACTGACTTCACTCTGTATGACAGTCTCTAGATCCATCCATGTCTCTACAAATGACCCAATTTCGTTCCTTTTTATTGCTGAGTAATACACCATTGTATATATGTACCACATCTTCTTTATCCATTTATCTGTCGATGGGCATTTAGGTTGCTTCCATGACCTGGCTGTTGTAAATAGTGCTGCAGTGAACATTGGGGTGCATGTGTCTTTCTGAATTATGGTTTTCTCTGGGTATATGCGCAGTAGTGGGATTGCTGGGTCATATGGTAATTCTCTTTTTAGTTTTTTAAGGAACCTCCATATTGTTCTCTATAGTGGCTGTATCAATTTACGTTCCCATCACCAGTGCAAGAGGGTTCCCTTTTCTCCACACTCTCTCTAGCACTTGTTGTTCATAGACTTTCTGGTGATGCCCATTCTAACTGGTGTGAGGTGATACCTCATTGTAGTTTTTTTTTTTTTTTTTTTTGCGGTTCACGGGCCTCTCACTGTTGTGGCCTCTCCCGTTGTGGAACACAGGCTCCGGACGCACAGGCCCAGTGGCCATGGCTCACGGGCCTAGCCGCTCTGCGGCACATGGGATCTTCCCAGACCAAGGCATGAACCTGTGTCCCCTGCATCAGCAGGCGGACTCTCAACCACTGCGCCACCAGGGAAGCCCTGTAGTTTTTTTTTTGTTTTTTGGTTTTTTTTGCGGTACGCGGGCCTCTCACTGTTGTGACCTCTCTCACCGCGGAGCACAGGCTCCGGACGCACAGGCTCAGCAGCCATGGTTCACAGGCCCAGCCGCTCTGCAGCATGTGGGATCTTCCCGGACCAGGGCACGAACCCATGTCCCCTGCATAGGCAGGTGGACTCTCAACCACTGTGCCACCAGGGAAGCCCTCATTGTAGTTTTGATTTGCATTTCTTTAATAATTAGTGATGTTGAGCAGCATTTCATGTACTTCTTGGCCATCTGTATGTCTTCTTTGGAGAAGTGTCTATTTAGGTCTTCTGCCCATTTTTGGATTGGGTTGTTTGTTTTTTTTAATATTGAGCTGCATGAGCTGTTTATATATTTTGGAGATTAATCCTTTGTCCATTGATTTGTTTGCAAATATTTTCTCCCACTCTGAGGGTTGTCCTTTTGTCTTGTTTATGGTTTCCTTTGCTGTGCAAAAGGTTTTAAGTTTCATTAGGTCCCATTTGTTTATTTTTATTTTTATTTCCATTACTCTAGGAGGTGGATCAAAAAAGATCTTGCTGTGATTTATGTCAAAGAGTGTTCTTCCTATGTTTTCCTCTAAGAGTTTTATAGTGTCCGGTCTTACATTTAGGTCTCTAATCCATTTTGAGTTTATTTTTGTGTATGGTGTTAGGGAGCGTTCTAATTTTATTCTTTTACATGTAGCTGTCCGGTTTTCCCAGCACCACTTATTGAAGAGACTGTCTTTTCTCCATTGTATATCCTTGCCTCCTTTGCCATAGATTAATGTACCATAGGTGCATGGGTTTATCTCTGCATTTTCTGTCTTGTTCCATTGATCTATATTTCTGTTTTTGTGCCAGTACCATATTGTCTTGATTACTGTAGCTTTGTAGTATAGTCTGAAGTCAGGGAGTCTGATTCCTCCAGCTCCATTTTTTTCCCTCAAGACTGCTTTGGCTATTCGGGGTCTTTTGTGTCTTCATAAAAATTTTAAGATTTTTTTGTTTTCGTTTTGTAAAAATTGCCATCGGTAATTTAATAGAGATTGCATTGAATCTGTAGATTGCTTTGGGTAGTATAGTTGTTCTCACAATATTGATTCTTCTAATCCAAGAACATGGTATATCTCTCCATCTGTTGGTATCATCTTTAATTTCTTTCATCAGTGTCTTATAGTTTTCTGCATACAGGTCTTTTGTCTCTCTAGGTAGGTTTATTCCTAGGTATTTTATTCTTTTTCTTGCAGTGGTAAATGGGAGTGTTATCTTAATTTCACTTTCAGATTTTTCATCTTAGTGTATAGGAATGCAAGAGATTTCTGTGCATTAATTTTGTATCCTGCAGCTTTACCAAATTCATTGATTAGCTCTAGTAGTTTTCTGGTAGCATCTTTAAGATTCTCTATGTATAGTATCATGTCATCTGCAAACAGTGACAGCTTTACTTCTTCTTTTCTGATTTGGATTCCTTTTATTTCTTTTTCTTCTCTGACTGCTGTGGCTAAAACTTCCAAAACTATGTTGAATAATAGTGGTGAGAGTGGACATCCTTGTCTTGTTCCTGATCTTAGAGGAAATGCTTTCAGTTTTTCACCATTGAGAACGACGTTGGCTGTGGGTTTGTCTTATACGGCCTTTATTATGTTGATGTAGGTTCCCTCTATGCCAACTTCCTGGAGAGTTTTTATCATAAATGGGTGTTGAATTTTGTCAAAAGCTTTTTCTGCATCTATTGAGATGATCATATGGTTTTTATTTTTTAATTTGTTAACATGGTGTATCACATTGATTGATTTGCATATATTGAAGAATCCTTGCATCCCTGGGATAAATCCCTTTGATCCACTTGATCATGGTGTACGATCTTTTTAATATGTTGTTGGATTCTGTTTGCTAGTATTTTGTTGAGGATTTTTGCATCTATATTCATTGGTGATATTAGTCTGTAATTTTCTTTTTTTGTAGTATCTTTGTCTGGTTTTGGTATGAGGGTGATGGTGGCCTCATAGAATGAGTTTGGGAGTGTTCCTTCCTCTGCAATCTTTTGGAAGAGTTTGAGAAGGATGGGTGTTAGCTATTCTCTAAATGTTTGATAGAATTCACCTGTGAAGCCATCTGGTATTAGACTTTTGTTTGTTGGAAGCTTTCTAGTCAGAGTTTCAATTTCATTACTGGTGATTGGTCTGTTCATATTTTCTACTTCTTTCTGGTTCAGTCTTGGAAGGATATACCTTTCTAAGAATTTGTCCATTTCTTCCAGGTTGTCCATTTTATTGGCCTATATAGAGTTGTCTGCAGTAGTCTCTTAGGATGCTTTGTATTTCTGTGGTGTCTGTTGTAACTTCTCCTTTTTCATTTCAAATTTTATTGATTTGAGTCCTCTCCCTCTTTTTCTTGATGAGTCTGGCTAATGGTTTATCAATTTTGTTTATCTTCTCAAAGAACCAGCTTTTAGTTTTATTGATCTTTGCTATTGTTTTCTTTGTTTCTATTTCATTTATTTCTGCTCTGCTCTTTTTGATTTCTTTCCTTCTGCTAACTTTGGGTTTTGTTTGTTCTTCTTTCTCTAGTTCCTTTAGGTGTAAGGTTAGATTGTATATATCAGATTTTTCTTGTTTCTTGAGGTAGGCTTGTATAGCTATAAATTTCCCTCTTAGAACTGCTTTTGCTGCATCCCATAGGTTTTGGATCATCGTGTTTTCATTGTCATTTGTCTCTAGGTATTTTTTTATTTCCTCTTTAATTTCTTCAGTGATCTCTTGGTTATTTAGTAACGTATTGTTTAGCCTCCATGTGTTTGTTTTTTTATGTTTTTTCCCCTGTAATTGATTTCTAATCTCATAGCACTGTGGTCAGAAAAGATGCTTGATATGATTTTAATTTTCTTAAATTTACTGAGACTTAATTTGTGACCCAAGAATGTTCCGTGTGCACTTGGGAAGAAAGTGTAATCTGCTGTTTTTGGATGGAATCTCCTATAAATATCAATTAAATCTATCTGGTCTATTGTGTCAGTTAAAGCTCATGTTTCCTTATTAATTTTCTGTTTGGATGATCTGTTCATCATTGTAGGTGAGGTGTTAAAAGTCCCCCACTATTATTGTGTTACTGTTGATTTCCTCTTTTATAGCTGTTAGCAGTTAGTTGCCTTATGTATTGACGTGCTCCTGTGTTGGGTGCATATATATTCATAATTGTTATATCTTCTTCTTCTTGGATTGATCCCTTGATCATTATGTAGTGTCCTTCCTTGTCTTTTGTAACATTCTTTATTTTAAAGTCTATTTTATCTGATATGAGTATAGCTACTCCAGCTTTCTTTTGATTTCCATTTGCATGGAATATCTTTTTCCAGCCCCTCACTTGCCATCAGTATGTGTCTTAGGTCTGAAGTGGGTCCCTTGTAGACAGCATATATATGGGTTTTGTTTTTGTATACATTCAGCGAGCCTGTCTTTGGTTGGAGCATTTAATCCATTCACGTTTAAGGTAATTATCGATATGTATGTTCCTGTGACCATTTTCTTAATTGTTTTGGGTTTGTTTTTGTAGGTCCTTTACTTCTCTTGTGTTTCCCACTTAGAGAAGTTCCTTTAGCATTTGTTGTAGAGCTGGTTTGGTGGTGCTGAATTCTTAGCTTTTGCTTGCCTGTAAAGCTTTTGATTTCTCCATCGAGTCTGAATGAGATCCTTGCTGGGTAGAGTAACCTTGGTTTTAGGTTCTTCCCTTTCATCACTTTAAGTATATCATGCCACTCCCTTCTGGCTTGTAGACTTTCTGCTGAGAAATCAACTGTTAACCTTATGGGAGTTCCCTTGTATGTTATTTGTTGTTTTTCCCTTGCTGCTTTCAATAATTTTTCTTGGTCTTTAATTTTTGCCAATTTGATTACTATGTGTCTCGGCGTGTTTCTCCTTGGGTTTATCCTATATGGGACTCTCTGCACTTCCTGGACTTGGGTGGCTATTTCCTTTCCCATGTTAGGGAAGTTTCGACTATGATCTCTTCAAATATTTTTTCAGGTCCTTTCTCCCTCTCTTCTTCTGGGACCCCTACAATGCTAATGTTGTTATGTTTAATGTTGTCCCAGAGGTCTCTTAGGCTGTCTTCATTTCTTTTCATTCTTTTTTCTTTATTGTGTTCTGCAGCAGTGAATTCCACCATTCTGTCTTCCAGGTCACTTGTCTGCTTTTCTGCCTCAGTTATTCTGCTATTGATTCCTTTTAGTGTGTTTTTCATTTCAATTATTGTATTGTTCATCTCTGTTTGTTTGTTCTTTAATTCTTCTAGGTCTTCGTTAAACATTTCTTGCATCTTCTCGACCTTTGCCTCCATTCTTTTTCCGAGGTCCTGGATCATCTTCACTATCATTATTCTCAATTCTTTTTCTGGAAGGTTGCCTATCTCCACTTCATTTAGTTGTTTTTCTGGTGTTTTATCTTGTTCCTTCATCTGGTACATAGCCCCTCTGCCTTTTCATCTTGTCTATCTTTCTGTGGATGTGGTTTTTGTTCCACAGGCTGCAGAATTGTAGTTCTTCTTGCTTCTGCTGTCTGCCCTCTGGTGGTTGAGGCTATCTAAGACGCTTGTGCAGCTGTGTTTTTTTTTTTCCTTGATCAAACTTAACTACACTCTATTTTTTAAATTGTTTTTAAAGAGACAGCTTTTGTTTTTATTGAGCAGCACTGTGGGGTTTTTTTAAATTTATTTATTTATTCATTTTTGGCTGCATTGGGTCTTTGTTGCTGCATGCGGGCTTTCTCTAGCTGCGGCGAGCAGGGGCTACTCTTTGTTGTGGTGCATCAGCTTCTCATTGCAGTGGCTTCTCTTGTTGTGGAGCACGGGGTCTAGGTGCACGGGCTTCAGTAGTTGTGGCTCGCAAGCTCTAGAGCACAGGCTCAGTAGTTGTGGCTTGTGGGCTTAGTTCCGTGGCATGTGGGATCTTCCCGGATCAGGACTCGAACCCCTGTCCCCTGTGTTGACAGGCGGATTCTTTACCACTGTGCCACCAGAGAAGCCCTGTAATTTCTTTTTTGATATTTTATGCTTTGAGCTTTTGCTTCTTTCTAGCTTATTTAGTTATAGTTAGTTTTTATTCCCACCATCTTTCTTTTTTTTTTTTTTTTTTCCCAGTACGCGGGCCTCTCACTGTTGTGGCCTCTCCCGCTGTGGAGCACAGGCTCTGGACGCGCAGGCTCAGTGGCCATAGCTCATGGGTCTAGCCGCTCCGCGGCATGTGGGATCCTCCTGGACTGGGGCACGAACCCGTGTCCCCTGCATTAGCAGGCAGACTCTCAACCACTGCGCCACCAGGGAAGCCCTCCACATCTTTCTTATATTCTGATTATTGCTATTTGGCTGCATCAGCAGGGTTTTTTTTCTATTTCTAGATCAATATTCACATTTTTTCTATTTGATTGACTCCTTTATGTGTATGAAACAGCCCTCCTTAATTCCATTTAATGCTCTTCACCTTGAATTTTATTTTGTTTGCTATTAGTATTACTGCACTGGCCTTCTTTCTTTCATCATTTGCTTGGTGTAACATATTCCCTGTCTGTATATTTCCAAATTTTACCAACTTTCTGGCCTCTGAAAATTCCTTAAAAAAATTGTCATTTGTTAATAACAATTCATTTTCCAGCACAATTATAAGGTTATGGCAGATTGGGGGCTTGTTTGTGTTTTTTGTATTCAGATTTTTATTTAGATCATTGGATTTGGGGCTGACTGTCTACCACTGTGACCTAATCTAATTCTTGTTTCTTTTTGTTATAATAATGGTCATATCATTCATAGTCTAAAATGTTTACATTTATTCAGTGAATGAAAACTAAAAGAAGGTGCTGTGTCTTATTCGAGAAAGAAAACTCTAATTTTGCTGTTTCATGTTTCTTTATTCCATTATTATCATTTTTCTAATATAGATCAGAGAGAGAAGCTTGAAAATAGAGAAAACTGGGAATCAGATACTCATAAATTAGGTCACATACAGTGAAGACAAGAAAAGAAAAGATGTCTGCTAAATAATTTCTCTACCGTGAAGCATCTTATTATTATTTTTTTTTTTTCGGTACGGGGGCCTCTCACTGTTGTGGCTTCTCCCGTTGCGGAGCACAGGCTCTGGACACGCAGGCTCAGCGGCCATGGCTCACGGGCCTAGCCGCTCCGCGGCATATGGGATCCTCCCGGACCGGGGCACGAACCCGCGTCCCCTGCATCAGCAGGTGGACTCTCTACCACTGCGCCACCAGGGAAGCCCCTGAAGCATCTTATAACACTGTCTTTGCCCTACCTGCTGACAACTCTGGTTTAGGGCCTAGATGTGGAACATAATTCAGATGATGTAATTATTACACATGATTCAAATCTCAAAAGTTCCAAAAGGATATGTGAGGCAACCAGTGCTGCCACTTTCTTATGTATCATTTCAGACAGGTTTTTTACTGGCAAACTCGTACATTTGGGGGTGGGGGGTGCTCAGAAGGGTGCAAACTGTGAGGTAAATTATGGCATGGTTTAACAATCTCTAGAAAATAGCCAGTGAGAAATATTTATTAAAATCCCATGCAGAGTACTCTTACAACCCATTAATAAGGAGACAACCACACTTACAAATGAGCAAAAGATTTGAATACACGTTTCACCAGAAAAATATATAGGAATGGCTCGTAAACACATGAAAATGTGCTCAACATCATTAGTCACTAGGGAAATGCAAGTTAAAACCACAATGAGATACCACTTCACACTCATTAGGGTGGCTGTAATCATAAAGAAAACAGTAAGCTTTGGCAGAGTTATGGATAAATAGAAGCCGTCATACATTGCTGCTGAGAATCTAAAATGGTTTGGCCACTTGAAAAGTGTGGCAGTCACCTGAAGTATTAAACGTACCATTATCATATGACACAGCAATTCCACTTCTAGGTATCTATCTAAGAGAAATGGAAACATGTCCACACAGAGACTTTCACTTGAATGTTCATGGCAGTATTATTCACAATAGCCCCAAAGTAGAAAAATGCAAATGTGTATCAACTGGTGAATTAATAAACAAAATATGGTATACCCTTACAATGGAATACTGTTTGGCAATAGAAAGGAACAAATTGATGAGACATACTCTAACAGAGACGAACCTCAAAAACATTTTACTAAATAAAAGTAGCTAGACACGTAAGTCCACATATTCCGCTTATAATTAACGTACAGAAAAGACAAATTCATAAAGACAAAGTAGATTTATATTTACCTGAGGCTGTGGGTGGGAATTGGGATTAACTATAAAGGGTTCTTTTAGAACACAAAGGATCTTTTTAGAGTGATGAAAATGTTTTAAAACTGGAGTATTGTGATGCTTGGTAAGTTTATTAAAAATCATTGAGCCATACACTTAAAGTGGGCCAATTCTGAGATATGTAAATACCTCAACAAAATTGTTTTGTTTGTTTTTTTAATTTTTTTAGTCCTAGGATAGAAAACTGGGGAAGGTGTCCAGCAACTATGGGAATAAGGAAACTAGATAGGATTATTCTTTCAAAGGAATCAGAAACAATCTCTTTGTTCTCAGTGTTAGCAGTAGTTTTAGATAGTGATCAAAGAGCACAGACAGGCCTGTAGCCTAGGATCAGTGAAAGAATAAAGGGAAGTAAATAAATAAAGAAAACTAAAGATAGTAAGTGTTAAATATTACTTTGTGCTCTAGAGTCAGAATGCTTGGGTTGTGATCCCAGCTCTGGCTCTGCCATTTACTAGGTATGTGACCTAAAGCCAGGTACTTATCATCTGTGCCTCCTCAGTTTCTTCATCTGTAAAATGGGGATAATAATAGTACGTGCTTCATAGAGTTGATGTAAGGATTAAATAAATCAATAGGTGCCAAGTGATCAGTGCATAACAAACATTAGATTTTTTTTTTTTAACTTCATTATTTTCATCATTATCACCATCATCAGTTGGGCCTGGCAGTCCTGCAGGCCTACTGTGTTTTTCTGGATTCGCCCTTCTCTCTCTACTGGAAATGACTATTTCTGATGTCTGCTAATCTTTGTCCTTCTAATAATTTCATCTCCTCCTTCACAGAGAAAACAGTAGCTATCGTCAGAGCTCTCTCTCCTTCCTACCAGGAAGCATTCTGCCTTCCTTCCTGTGCTTTGGATTTTCAGTTCCTGCCTTCTCAGGAACTTTGTACTCTTACCTCGTTTCTCTCACATGTTTATCTTCTTTCTCTTCTGTAACATCTTTTCATTGGAATTTAAACATGCTCGAGTCTTATCTTTAAAAATAGAAAATGAACCTTCCTCAATTCCACCTCTCCCTGCAACTGTTCTTCATCTGTCCCCTTCCCGTCCTCATTGTCTTTTCCTAATCTTCACTCCAAAGGTGTTTCTAGACTCCAAGTCTGTATTTCCTCCCCACCATTCACACACACCAGTCTAGTCTCTATTCTCATAGTTTCACTGAAATGGATCATTGATAACTTCCATATTGCCAATTAAATTGACATTTTCAGTCTTCATCTTGATACTTTCCACATTACTGAACACTGTTGCTTGAAATATTACACTCTTGGCATCTTTTTTTGGTTCATACGCATTCCTTAAGACAAATTTCTCTTTTCTCTTTATTTTTTCTCCCTCCCTGAGACCATCTTATTTATACTTAGGGCTTTACTCACCAGCTGTATGCTTTTGGCTCTCAAATTCATTTTTCTAGCCCTGAGCTCCAGACTCCGAAATCTGTGTACCTGCTCTGCATCTCTACTTAGTTGTCTTAAAGGCACTTTAAATCCAACATATCCAAAGCATAATTAATGATCTTCTCCTCCTAAGTCCTCCTTATGAGCCCCACATCCTCCAAAATACCCTCATTCTCCTTTAGTATTACCTATCTCTGTGAATGGTACCATCATTATTCAGTCGTGTGAGCTAAGGAACACAGGAGTAATTCTTGACACCAGACCTCTTCCTCCACTCGCCATATCCAATCTATCATGTAGTCTTTCAGATTTACCTCTGTCTCCACTGCCTTTATCTGCATCACTGCTTCCCTAGGTGTAAAGTACCATTATCTAATACCTACTTTAATACATAGTCTCCAAACTTGTCTCTTCTCTTTCCTACCTACTTAGACCATTTTAAATTTGACTTTAAAAACTCAAAATACACGCACCTTTTCCTGTTAGTATTACTGGTATTAGTTATGTGAGGGCAAGAGTGCCATCTGAGAATCACACTAAATTCAGTAAAATCAGTAAGTTTTTTGTTTTTGTTTTTGTTTTTACCATCTTTCTGTTCTACTCTTCACACTATAGTTCTTTGATGTTCTAGAGCAAGCCATGTTTCCTCCCAGCCCAGTTTCTTTGCATATGGTCTTCTGTTTACCTAAAACCTTCACCTTCTATCCCCATCCCATTTCCTAGAACTCCTGTTTGTATTTAGATGTCAGTTCAGACAACGCTTCCTAAGGGAGCTCTTCCCCCCAAGTCCCCACAACGTATGGCATCCCTCTGGTGTATATCCTTACAGCACCCTGTACCCTTCCTCAGCGTACTTGTCAAAGTTTTAACTCTATTGTCATTTCTCTCATTATTTGATAGCATCCCTGACTAGACTGAAGCTTGAAGAGTGTGTTGAGCAGTGTCTGGTTTTGCCAACGCTGTATTCCCCACCATCTAGTGAAAGTAACCAACATGGCAGATACTCAGTACTCTTATATTGACGTCTTCAATTATGTTAGTGTCAAATCTTAGTGGATTTAGTGGGTTTTGTTTTGTTTTGTTTTGCGGTACGTGGGCCTCTCACTGTTGTGGCCTCTCCTGTTGCGGAGCACAGGCTCCGGACACGCAGGCTCAGCGGCCGTGGCTCACGGGCCTAGCTGCTCCGCGGCATGTGGGATCTTCCCGGACCGGAGCACGAACCCGTGTCCCCTGCATCGGCAGGCGGACTCTCAACCACGGTGCCACCAGGGAAGCCCGATTTAGTGGTTTTTGATTCATTTTGTCTCTAGATTGATTTTGTATTCTCTACTTTTGTTGATTTTGTTGAATTTCTTAGTGTAATTTTCCCATGGTGATATTTTTTCTTCTGCTTCTGAATTATCGAGACTACCTTTCTTTTGCCTATATATAACTTACACTAGTTTATTGATGGAAATATTGGTAAATTATTAAGTCACATCTTAAATGGTCTAGGAAAGCTTTATGTTTAAAGAAATTCTAGTGGAAGCCATTTTGCAATACAGTTTTCCACTATTATGTCAAATTTTTTAAAGTGTAATTTTTATTTTTGCGTTATCATTTTCCTAGGGCAGGCACATTTGTGATTGTTTCTATAAAAGATAATGGAAAAGTTATTTTATTTCTTTGATTCTACGGTGATATTTTTTTCAAAGTGACTGCTTTGTACTGGATATAATCTCTCTTGAAATGACTGCTTTTACTGGATATAATCTGTCACTTTCATTTTACATAGCAGATGGTGGCTACATTAGAAAAAAGGTTTTTGGTCTTTTTCAGATCAGAATCTTAAGAATTTACCTGTTGGTTTCATATGACTTTTATTAGCAGAAGATGTATTTATATATTGTGTGTATAAACATAGTTATACAGAAGGTGTTTTTAAGCTTAGGTTAATAGTTTAACTTATATTTGCAGCTCTAGTAAACGCCAGAGCCATGTGACCTTGCGGAAAAGACAGTTATTTGTTCTAGTTGGGTTATATCCCTGATAGTGATGTGAGCACAGCTGGTGGAGGATGGTGTTTCTGTGAGTCTCAGAAAATCCTTTGTCTTGTGTGGCTCTAATGCTCGAGGGACACACTTCACTTTCCTTTTACCGAAATAGTCGACAGTCAACCCTGCTGGAGCTGATGAAGTATAAAGTGCAGTTCCATGCTTTTGTAAACCTGTATAATTGAGGCATTCAAAGCTTTAAAGCAAGAACGAAGGAAAGCTCTGGGCTAAGAAAGCATACACCATTTTTGTATGTAATGATGTTAACTCCGTATTAACAGAGGTCATCTCAGAGCAAGCATGAAGCCGGCTCACATGAAGCTGAGCGACAGAATGAAAGTCAAGGAGTGGCAGAAATCAACATGGCAACTTCGGGTAGTGGTCAGGTAAATAAATTATTTTCTTAATTTTTTTTCTAATTAACTATTTAAATATTTAAAAAGGAATACAGAGTGAGATGATTCTCAGAAAGATCTATAAATCTTATCTACTTTCTTAGTCTTGAATGGATATCTCCAGAAGAATTCGGTACCAAAATTCTATGTCATTTTTCTTTATTATATCTAACAATAATGCTTTCAAAATTTCTAAGTATATTTTATAGCTCTAAATTGTATGTCTCTGTTTTAGCCTGAAGTGATTTGCGTGAGAAGAATTTTTTTGAAAAATAAAT
Source organism: Delphinus delphis (assembly GCF_949987515.2). Taxonomy (NCBI): domain Eukaryota; kingdom Metazoa; phylum Chordata; class Mammalia; order Artiodactyla; family Delphinidae; genus Delphinus; species Delphinus delphis. The sequence goes on from NC_082685.1 coordinate 81,614,558, forward strand.
ACTAAGCTGCATTTTGGTCATATGTGATTTGACCTAGTTATTATTGCTTGTATTTGAATAGGTTTGCTCTTTCTCTGTGGCATTCTTTGCAAAGACATTTTTACGTTTTTAAAAAATGGCCATAAGAACTTATAGTTCTTGTTTTATGTTGCACTTCAAGGTTACATAAATCTAGAAATTTAAATCCTATCACTGAAAAAGATGATTCTAATGCTCATACAGAGTAGAAATATAGCCTAATGATGTTTACTATTTTCATCTTTAGCAAAATTATAGACGTCAATTTTTTTTTTTTAATCTAGAACTATTATCTTGTTACGTTGCCATCAGTCTTCTATTAGAGTTTTATTGGAATGCATCCTACTACGACAGTATTTTTCTTTGGAGTGTTCTGTATTCTCCACATTTTTTCAATGAATATTTTATGTTGTAAATGAATCATTTTTTTAAATACAATTTCACTAAGTTAATTTTAAGGAAATTTTCTTACTGTTGATATAAAATATTCCCTTAGTGTCTGTAGGTTACTTTTAATGATACTAGTTATTTTAAAAGAGCCTGCTTCTATTAGTTCATTGAAATTTAAAGCTTAAAATGTCTCATACTTGAGTACTTAAATTTATTTTACTGAGTTAAAACAAAAAGATACTTCATTTTAATATTACTGGTGAGCACTGTAGTGGAGAAAACTCTATAGATGGCAAATTAGGGAAATTATATTTAAATAGCACATTTGGGTTATTTCTTTGTGTATTGTTTAGGGAATTCTTTGGGAACAATATGTGTTCCTACAATTACATAGAAAAAAGAAAAGTTCTGTCTTTTTGATAGAAAAAAAATTGTTTGCTTAGGATTAGACCCACTATTATGCTTTGGGTCGTATTCCAATTATTATATACTTTAACGCCTCACCTATCCAATAAGCTGGATATTCATTAAAAAAAGAGATCGAATCCCTATCACACTGCTTACATCAAAATTAATTCTAAGTAGATTAGATTTGATGTCAAAAATGAAAACTATAAAAATACTAAAAGATAAGAAGAAAATGAGGGTAGAATTTTTATAATCATGAAGTGGGTAGGAAACCATAAGAGAAAGGAACAGTAGGTTTTATATAAAAATGTAAAACTTCAATATGCCATAAAATCATAGCAAAGTTGCAAGATCAAATTAATGATGCTACAGCTACTCCCAGATCCTAATGTAAGATGAGTGGTATACATCTGTGGGACTGTGATTCAGTTATGCCAAGATTCCTTTAACCTGTCTTAGTAGGGTCTACCCATATGACAGCTGCTTGAGGTTTGTTCATTTGCTTTGTTTTATTATTTTCTCCAGAGACAAAAACCATTGACACTAATGAAAACTGAAAATAATCTTTTTGACTCTCAGGGTCACAGTAGCATGATCTATCAAAGCTCCTTTCCTGGTGCCCTTATCTCTACCACTTTGTGGAAATTCATTCTACCTCACCTGGTTTCCTCCCCACATCCACTCTGCCGGAATGATCTTTACATGAGTAAATCACCCTCTTTGTAAAATCCTTTGTTGGCGTCCCTTGGTTCTTAGAATAAGGTAACCCTTTATTATGACCTGTATAATCTGGCTCCTTCCCAGCGTGTTAGCTTTATGTCACACTTTGCTCTCAGCACTTCTGCTGCGCTGAGCTTTCAGGACCTCACCTTTCCTGGGCTTTCTCCTCTGCAGCCTGTGCACCGTCTGTTCCTGTTCCATGTAGTGCTCTTCTCATCCCACTTCACTCAGTTAACATTGGTTTATATGTGTCTGAGCTTAAGCATGACTTTCTCAAGAGGCTTGAACTGTTCACATCCCATTATTAAAGGCTGTCCTAGCTTGTTCTTCTCCTTTGCAGACCACATTTGCAGTTTTATGTTTATTTCTGTGATTATTTCTCTTTTCCCCAGTAGACTGTAAGCTCCAGAAGGGCAAAGATCCTTCCCAGTTTTATCCATTTTTATATCCCCACAATCCCTGATAAATAGTAGATAACAACAATAAATACATGTAGGTTGGAAGGAATGACTAACATCCCTTCTAGAAATAAGGTTTCTTGACCTGTGATTAATCTCCGCTAGAAGCTAAATGAAAAGAGAAAGCTAAAAGTAAATTATACAGATCAGATCCCTGTTTGCTTAGTATATAACTGTGTGTGTAATTCATTTATGAATTGATCCTCAGCTTTTCTGTTTAATGTTTAGAACCAGATCTCCAGTGATATAACCAGTAAGTAGTAATGAACTTCAACAAAGAGTGGGAAAGAGAGAAAATGGTAGGAGGACCTTTTTTGCTGCTAGTAATGTGTTTTTAAACATTTTATTATGGAAAATTTCAAATATATACAGAGGCAGATAGAATAATATAGTAATCTGCATGTACCCTATCTACTTGCCCTCCCATTTTATTTTTGGAAAAGATCCCAGACATCATTTATTGCATAAATACTTCACTGTGTGTTTCCAAAAGATAAGAACACATTTTGGGGGGACTTCCCTGGTGGTGCAGTGGTTAAGATTCTGTGTTCCCAGTGCGAGGGGCTTGGGTTCAATCCCTGGTCAGGGAACTGGATCCCACATGCATGCCACAACTAAGGAGCCCGTGTGCTGCAATGAAGACCTGGCACAACCAAATACATTTTTTTAAAAAAGGAATACTTTTTTTTAATTGAAGTATGGTTGATTTACAATATTGTTAGTTCCAGGTGCACAGCAAAGTGATTCAGTTATACATATATTTTTTTCCAATTCTTTTCCCTTATAGGTTATTACAAGAAGTTGAATATAGTTCCCTGTGCTATACAGTAAATTCTTGTTGTTTATCTAATTTATATATGTGGAGGTGTGTATCTGTTAATCCCATACTCCTGTTTCATCCCTCCCTCCCTTTCCCCTTTGGTAACCATAAGTTTGTTTTCTGTGTCTAAGATTACTTTTTTTAAAATTGAAGTATAGCTGATTTACATTAGTTAGTTTCAACTATACAGCAAAGTGATTCAGTAATTTTTTTTTCAGATTATTTGTATCTGTTAATCCCATACCATTAATCTGTCCTTTTCTCCTTCCCCTGTGATAACCATAAGTTTGTTTTCTGTATCTATGAGTCTGTTTCTGTTTTGTATATAGATTCATTTGTATTATTTTTTAGATTCCCCCATATAAGTGATATCATATAATATTTGTCTTTCTCTGTCTGACTTGCCTAACTTAGTATGATATTCTCTAGGTCCATCCATGTTGCTGCAGGTGGCAGTATTTCATTCTTTTTTGTGGCTGAATAAAATTCCATTGTATCTTCTTAAACTGATCATCTGTTGATGGGCACTTGGGTCGTTTCCATGTCTTGGCTATTGTAAATAGTGCTGCTGTGAACATTGGGGTGTATGTATCTTTTTGAATTAGAGTTTTCCTCTTTTCTGGATTTATGCCCAGGAGTGAGATTGCTGGATCATATGGTAGCTCTATTTTTAGCTTTTTAAGGAACCTCCATACTGTTTTTCACAGTGGCAGTACCAATTAACATTCCCACTAACAGTGTAGGAGGGCTCCCTTTTCTCCACATTCTTTCCAGACTTTTTAATGATGGCCATTCTGACCGGTGTGAGGTGATACATCATTGTGGTTTTGATTTGCATTTCTCTAATAATTAGCAATGTTGATCATCTTTTCATGTGCTTGTTGGTCATCTGTATGTCTTCTTTGGAGGAATGTCTGTTTAGGTCTTCTGTCCATCTTCTGATTGGGTTGTCTGTTTTTTTGATATTAAGTTGTATGAGTTGTTTGTACATTTTGGATATTAACCGTTTGTCAGTCGCATCATTTGTGCATATATTTTCTCCCAGTCCGTAGGTTGTCTTTGTTGATGGGTTTTTTGTTTTTTGGTTTTTCTTTGCTGTGTGAAAGCTTTTACGTTTGATTAGGTCCCATTTGATTATTTTTGCTTTTATTTCTTTTGCCTTGGGAGACTGATCTAAGAAAATATTGCTATAATTTATGTCTGAGAATGTTTGCCTATGTCTTCTTCTAGGAGTTTTATGGTGTCATGTCTTGTATTTAGGTCTTTAAACCAATTTGAGTTTATGGTGTGATGGAGTGTTCTAACTTCTTTGATTTACATGTAGCTGTCCAGCTTTCTGAACACCACTTGATGAAGAGACTGTCTTTTCTCCATTGTGTATTCTTGCCTCCTTTGTCGAAGATTAATTGACCGTAGGTGTGTGGGTTTATTTCTGGGCTCTTTATTTTGTTCTGTTGGTCTATATGTCTGTTTTTGTGCAAACACCATACTGTTTTGATTACTGTAGCTTTGTAGTATTGTCTGAAGTCCCAAAGCAGTCTACAAGATTTAATGCAATTCCTATCAAAATGCCCATGACATTTTTCACAGAACTAGAACAAATAATACTAAAATTTATATGGAACCACAAAAGACTTTTGTGCTAAATTGCTAAAGCAGAATTGCTTTAGCAATCTTGAATTGCTAAAGCAATCCTGGGGAAAAAGGACAAAGAACAGTTTTTTAAAATACATAACTATAGTTATATATTTTTGCTAAAGCAAAATTGCTAAAGCAATCCTGGGGAAATTGCTAAAGCAATTGCTAAAGCAATCCTGGGGAAAAAGGACAAAGAACAGTTTTTTAAAATACATAACTATAGTGCCATTATTACACTGCCAAAGAAATTAACAGTAATTCCTTAGTAGCATCAGATATCTAGTCAGTATTCAAATTTGCAATTGTTTCATGAATGTCATAATTTTTCAGTTTATTTGACTTGGGCCAGATAAGGTTCGTGCACAGAGATTGGTTAATATGTCTTTGAAGCCTCTTTTAATCTATAGGTTTCCTCTTTGTCTCTCAGTTTTTTGCTATGTTTGTTGACTAACCAAAGTTATTTGTTTTCTAGTGTTTTCCATAGTCTGGATTTTGCTGATAACATCTCCATGGTGAAGTTTGACATGATCCTCTATCTTCTGTATTTCCTATAAATTGGTATTTAGATCTAGAGATGTGATCGGATTTGGTTTCAAGGCCCCCCCCCCACTTTTTTTTGGACAAGACTTTTTCATAGATGGCATTGTGGTCTTCCATCAGGAAGCACAAAATGTCTGGTTGTCTCTATTTTGTGGTATTAACAGCCATTGATACTTAATGCCTAGCTCCATTAATTCATTAGGGGTTACAGAATTAGCTGTAGTATTTCTGTATAGAGAAACATCTCCTTATCTACTGTTTGACTACTTCCAGATACAGTTTGTATGAAAAAAGGCAAGGCAAGGGGAGTGGTTGCTTCTTCCCCCTCTTATGTCAGATTTCATGGTGAGTTGGAGACTGTTGCTACCTTTATGGTGAACCCCTTTGAGTCACTTTGTAAAGTGAGCAAGCAGAGGATAGAAGAGGGGTTCCAACCCAGCAAGTGTAATTGAAATTGACTGTATCCCAGTTGTGCTAATTTAACTGCCAGGCATAGTCCTTCTAGGGTCCCTCAGCAAACATTTGAGTGCCTGTAATGGCAATGGATATTTAAGGGTGAATAAAGGGGAATCAGAAGATAGATGCTTGATTCTAACATGTAGTGAAAAGGAATTGTATTTACTTGGAGGGGTCCCCTCCAGACAATTCATCTTATCCCCACCTCCCTGCTCCTTAGCCCATTTTTCACTCTGCTGTTAACTTTCTCCCCCAGCCCTTTTACCTGAAAGATAATATAAAACTCATCACTGTTCAGGATCTGTTTACTAAGGATCTGCATTATGCCAAGGCTGTTCTGAACCCTCGGGTGTGGTGGTGGGCTAGGTAGATGCTACCTTGTCCTCAAGAAACTTATCATCTAGAAGTAAGACAAATGAGCATTTTCCACAAAGTGTGTTAAGTACTATGAAAGGGCAAGTACGTAGCGCTACAGCACTTAACCTAGTGTTAGGGTGATTTTCATCCTAGAGGAAGTTACAAATTAATTTATTCTGACACCGTAGTAATGATTGGGTAAATTAGGTACAGTAGTCTAGGTGAAAGACGATGGTGGCCTGGGAGTTAGGGAAGAATTGATAGGTGTGAGAGAGTCATTTGGTCAGCAAATATCTGAGTATCTGAGAGGATTTAGAAACTATAATCCATAAGGGTTAGTGTCAGATGCGAGGGCTGAGGAGGAAGGAGAAGTCAGGAATGACTTCCAGGTTTTTGTCGTAGGCAGCTACAAGGATGGTGATGCATTTCAGTGCTAACACTAGATGAGGAACAAGTTTGTGAAGGAAAATAATCTAGTTTCAAAAATGTTAAGTTTCAAGATGTTCATTCTGAGACAATGAAGCAGAAATGTCAAGTAGGCTATTAGATAGTGGGTTTGGAATCAAAGGGAAGGGTGAAAAATGTGATAATTCAAGGTATGGGAGATTTTTGTATCCCCTGTGATTATAGAACGAGAAGATGAAGACCTGGGCTAAAAAAATCCCAAAGCAAGGGAATAACATTGTTGTTCCAAAAGAGGAAATAGTTAACAATATCCACCATTGACTGTAAGGACTTGAAAATTTTCCTTTAGGTTTCACCAAGAAAAGAACTTCAGGGCTTCCCTGGTGGCGTAGTGGTTGAGAGTCCACCTGCCGATGCAGGGGACACGGGTTTGTGCCCCGGTCCGGGAAGATCCCACATGCCGCAGAGCAGCTGGGCCCGTGAGCCATGGCCGCTGAGCCTGCGCGTCCGGAGCCTGTGCTCCGCAACGGGAGAGGCCACAGCAGTGAGAGGCCCACGTACCGCAGAAAAAAAAAAAAAAAAAAAAAACTTCAGTGCTGATCTTGGCAAGAGCCGTTTCATTGGCTTTCTTCTCTACCATGTGATATTGGAGTGAGTTGAGGTTTAAATTGGAAGGTTAAAAAGTAGAAGAGAGCAATTTTAGCTAACTCAAAAAGTCTGAGTGTGAACTGCCCAAGAGAGAAAAGGCCATTAATTGACACAGTAGAGATTTGAGAGAAAATTGAGAGATTATTTTTCTTTTTATAAAATAGGAGAGATAAGCATATTTGAATGGTAATGGGAAGGAGCCAGTAGAGAAAAAGATTGAAAGTCCAAAAGAGCAAAGAGAAATGGGGAGGGAAAGGATCCAGAGCACACATGAAGGGACGGGCCTCAGGTAGCAGAAGGGGTGCCTCTGAAGCAATAGCAGGAGAAGATGGAGATGGGTGTGGAGGCAGGTAATTTTGTCAGTTTGGTGGCAGCAAGTTTGAGGAAGTTTTGTCTGATGGCTTCTGTTTCTCTGTAATTAGAAGGTAAAATTATTTGTGGTAAAGGAGACATATCCAAAATAGCCACTGTGAGCAAAGAAGGGAGAGCTGACTTGGGAAACACAAGGATTACAGATGGAGGACTAAGGGCCCAGGTGTATTGGTGACCATAAATGTTATATGGGCAGTACCCTGGAGAATTGTGTGATATTCTCACATGCTCAAATTTCTCAAATACTGCTCAGCAGTCCATATTAGGGTGTAGAGAAAACAGGCAGTTGGATTCATCTACAATTGCAATGTTTCCAGGCAGGTGGGATGGAATAGCCATGGGGCAAAGATATGAAAACTGACAAGAGAATTACGGAAGTGATGGACCACGAAAAATCTCAAGGTGGAGTATGTAGAGACATCCATGCACTGGACATTCCAATCATTTTAAAGACACTTTCTTGGGGAAGGTTAAAGGAGATTGCCAGAAGAATAGGTTTTCAGAGTTACCACAAGATAACTAAATGCATTATTCAGAGATGGTACATTTTAGGGTGATGGAAATGGTCTAGGATACAGCCATAGATGTCAGTGACTAAAATGGAGTAGAGGAGAAAAACATCACTGAAGATACCAGAGAACTGAGAGACCACGGTTTTGAATGAGGCGTAAGTTACCCAGAATGGTGGCAGTAATTGAAGTAGAAGGAGGCCAGTGACCCTTGTGCCAAAGTTGTTTAATGATTGAAGACAGTGATTGGGTGGTTAGTAGGTGATAGCACTGGGGAAAGGGAAAAGTGATTATAACACAAGGAGATTTGGGGCTATTACCGGAAGGTGGAGAAGAGCGGTGAGTGTCCCAAAATCAAGGAGCTGTATAGAAAGGTACGGAGACTAAAGCTTAAAGATGATTTGGTATCTACACTGAAAGGAATGTCCGGAACATTTTTTAGTGTGGACATGGGTTTTCCCTTGTTTCGTAGTTTAACCTCTTATTTCTCTTTTGTTTCAAACAATGTGTTAATTATCTATTGCTGCTTGACAATTTTAGCAAAATCAGCAAACATTTATTGTTGTTTCTGTAGGTCAGGAAACCTGGTGCAGCTTAGCTGAGTGCCTCTGGTTCAGGGTCTCTCACAGGCTGCAGTCATGGTGTTAGCGGGGGCCGCAGTCATTTCAAGACGTGACTCGGGGAAGATGTGCTTCTAAGCTCACTCATATGGCTATTGGCAGGCCTCATGTCCTCAGGCTGTTGGCCAGTGATATCATGTCCTTGCCACCAGGGTCTCTACAAAGGGCATTTCACAACGTAGCATCTGGCCTCCCTCAGAGAGCACAAGAGAGGGTGCCCAGGATGGAAGCCACAGTCTTCGTAACCTTATCTTGGAAGTGACTTCTCATCACGTCTGCAGCAGTCTGTTCACTAGAAGCCATTCACTAAATCTAGCCCACAGTCAAAGGCAGGGAGATTACATAAGGGTGTGAATACCAGGAAACAAGGATCGTTAGGGATTGTGTTAGATCCTTACTACCAGAAACAGTGAAAATATTTAGGTATCCTCAAAGACGGTATGTTTGGAACTTCCCTGGTGGTGCAGTAGTTAAGAATCCACCTGCCAATGCAGGGGACACAGGTTTGAGGCCTGGTCCATGAAGATCCCACATGCCATGGAGCAACTAAGCCCGCACACCACAACTACTGAGCCTGCACTCTAGAGCCCGCGAGCCACAACAAAGACAAGCCACTGCAACGAGAAGCCTGTGCACCACAATGAAGAATAGCCCCTGCTAGCCACCACTAGAGAAAGCCCATGCACAAAGCAACGAAGACCCAACATGGCCAAAAATAAATAAATTGATTAATTAATTTTTTTAAAAAAAAGACAGTATGTTTGCTTCAGGATAAGGAGTCATTCCCCTTCTACTGTAGAACAAGAGAGGCCCCTTGCCTAAGTCTTCTTAAAAAGCCCCCTGACTATTCTCTTTACCTTGAGTCTTGGTCCCTCAACTCCATCTTCTTTATTGCAATCAGAATAAGCTCTTTATCTCCAAATCAATCAGTGAATCAGATTCTGTCTGTCTCTCTCTCCCTCTCTCCCTCTCTCCCTCTCTCCCTCTCTCCCTCTCTCCCTCTCTCCCTCTCTCCCTCTCTCCCTCTCTCCCTTTCTCCCTCCCTCTCTCTCTCTCTCTCTCTCTCTCTGTCTCTCTCTCTCTCTCTCACACACACACACACACACACACACACACACACAGACACGTTCTTTCTGACCTTTGCTTATGCTTCTGCCTCCTCTGGGCTGCCCTGTGGCTAACTCTCCTCCTTTTTATTATCTAAACTCTTCCTCGTAGTTTAAAATCAGATAGCACTTTACTCTGTACTCCCAAGACTGAGTATATGCCATTCCTGTGTGTGCATGTGGCCTCTGTCAGAGCACTTACTACTGTATATTTACATGTTGAGCAACCTGTCTAGAGTCTGTGTGCGGTGAGGATGGGACTATCTTATTCACTTATATCCCTAGTGACTAGCACTGTACCGAGAAAGTAGCAAGAGCTCAGTAAATGTTTGTTGTTTGGTTGCATGTGAGTTGAAATACCATTATAGAAGCACCCAGTAGCTAGTGGCAGTGGGAAGAGTTGCCGGATGTCTACCTCTGCTGCCTGTTCTCCCTACCCTGAGGGGTACTAACCTGCCGCTCCAAATTGAGAAGTATCCCTAGAGGACTAACCAGTATAAAGCATCCAGACCCACAGAAGGAGTAGAGACTAGAAAGGGTAGCCACTCTGAGACTCTGTTCTAGTATTCTTAATCTAACCCTAGATTTCCCTACGTGGGTGTGAATAAGTGGGTCTTCATGCTTTTATATGGGGAGACATAAAAAAGACCTCTCAAGTTGCAACTTCTTAAAATCATCTTTACTGAGGAAAGACTAACATACTCATTTTAAATATATAGTTAAATGAATTTCACATTTACAGTTTTTTTCTACAGTTACATTTACAAATGTAATTTTCTCTTAAAACTTTTTTTTTTAATAGCCATTCTGACAGGTGTGAAGTAATATCTGGTTTTGATTTGTATTTCTGTAATAACTGGTGACGTTGGGCATCTTTTCATGTGCCTGTATGTCTTCTTTGGAGAAATGTCTATTCAGGTCTTCAGGTCATTTTTTGATTGGGTTGTTTGTTTTTTTGATACTGAGTCATATGAGCTGTTTATATACTTTGGATATTAATCCCTTGTCGGTCACATCATTTGCAAATGTTTTCTCCCATTCTGTAGGTTGTCTTTTGTTTTGTCTGTGGTTTCCATTGCCATGCAAAAGCTTTTAAGTTTAGTTGGGTTCCATTTGTTTATTTTTGCTTTTATTTCCTTTGCCTTAGGAGACAGATCCAAAAAAATATTACTACAATTTATGTCAGAGAGTATTCTGCCTATATTCTTTTCTAGCATGCTTTCCATATTTATCCCTTTACACAGACTCTTCCATCATTTTTCCAAAATCCAAGGCCTACCTTTAAGTATAACTTATCTTATTCAGTCTTTAATAGTTCTTAAGCAAGTAGTTATTTCTTTCTGTTTTCCCTCAGTATTTTATGCATTATTCTTACTAAGTGCTCATGATATCTCAGTGCAATTATTTATTTTTTCATGCCTTTCTCCAGTAGAGGTTTCAAGCAAGTCTTTTTTCTACTCTGAGCTCCTGGAGAACTTGGTCTGTACAAAATTTACAGTTAGTTTTGTGGTAATTTAGAGCATTTCGTCACTCATTGGAGCTTTCTACCAATCAATTTATATTTAACTGAATGTAGTTTCATGCCTTTTGATTTGTGAAAGAATATTACTCTTAGAATTTCTGCAGTGTTCGGTTACTTCCACATTGTACTTTAACTGTCTTTTGCAACAGTCTTTTTTTCCTTCAGTGTTTCTCTAAACTCTACTTAAGTTTATAGGTAAAAATATTCATTTTGAGCAGTTATAATGTCCACACTTTTAATGGTATATTTAGCTGTTTACCCTAACGACAGTTCATTTGGAGTACCTTAACATGAAGTTAGCTGTATTTATCTATAATCTAAATTATACTGTCTATAATTTGCTTAATTTCTAGGGTTCAACTGCACGAATAGATCACGAAACAGCCAGTGTTTTGAGTTCTAGCAGCACACATTCTGCTCCTCGAAGGCTGACAAGTCATCTGGGAACCAAGGTAATAGATGATAAGCACTGAGCACTCCCTGTGACTTATGCCTCTGTGCCTTGCCTGCAGTGGCACACACCTCCACTTCCCAGCCCACCGAAAAATGACCGTCAGAGTCCTAGCCAGCCTTCAGAAATCTTCTTGGGCTTTCCTTCTTTACAAAACATTTTCTGATTTCCAGGGTCCTCTCACCTCCCCATGCAGTCTGTCTACCTCCTTTGAATCACTACAGTTGGAGCACTGTAGTGTTTTTTATCCTTTGCAGCATCGAGCACAGAATCTGCACATAATGAGTGTTTAATAAATACTTAGTGGATGGAAAAATTATTGAAATTGAATGTTATCCTATTCACTGCTGATAAGTGAGTTTTCTTAGGGTCTCTTAGATGTTAGTAAATATTTTGGGGGACTTGAGAATAGTATGTTTGAAAAGAAAATAATTATTTTATTATTGTTAAAGCCAGAGGCTTTACTATTATATGAACAAAGATGAAATTCTAATATTACTAAGCAGTATATTTTCAGTTAAATCTAAATAATTCCACTAGTTGTTTTCACAGCATACTCTACATAGTCTTTCTTTACTTTAATAATATAGTGGCTCTTAGGAAAAGCATTACTGAAATAACTAATGTCGATTTAAGAAATGAATTTTAGAGTATCAATGGTATTGTTAATATGAAACTTAATCCTTTTAATAACTCACAATAGTTACTACTTGGGACCGCTAGGATGCCAGTAACTGCTGGGAGTTGTATGTTTATTATCTCATCTTCTCGAAAACCCTTTGAGGTATTCTTGCCCCTCTTTTTAAAATGAGAATACGGAGGCCAAAAAAAGATTCAGACAGCTGTCATGTAAATAAATTGGAATTCAACCCCAGATCTGTCCAACATCAACAGGTAGTTTTCACTATAAAGAAAATGTTTAATATTCAACAGTACTATTGCATGAAGACTGGCAGCTAGAATACCATTTCCTTTTGAAGTGATTTATGCATGATAATATTAAGACCTTACTACATTTTTGAATGCCAGTTACTGTGCCATACATGTGTTATTTTATTTAATCTTCACAAAGAAAACCCTATTGGGTAAATATCTCCATTTTGCAGCTGAGACAGCTGGGCCTCAGAGAATTCAAATAACTTGGTCGTGTCACGCAACTCACTTGTAAATGGTGGAGTCAGAATTTGAAAGACTGTTTATCCACAGTTCTGTACTGCCTTCCTAATAAAACTGTCATATCTGAGAGTAGTGTGTGTCTACACATTTAGAGTAGAGTTTCTCAGCCTCAGCATTGTTGGCTGGATAATTCCTCATTGCATTGTGGGATGTTTAGCAGCATCCCTGGTCTTTTCCTACTAGATGCCCGAAGCTTCTCCTCCTGCAGTTGTGACCGCCAAAAATGTCTCCAAGACGTTGCCAAAAGTGTCTCAGCGTGGCTAAAATTGCCCCTGGTTAAGAACCACTAATTTACAGATATGATACATTTATGTAATAGCCTCTACTTTTATGTAATAGCTCTCACTTTAAAATGAGGTTGATCACAGGGCAGGATAACTGGGTACTGTTTCCTGTTTCTAATCTGCTTCTAAGTAAATTCTTAGAATTTATGGTCAGGGAGTAATTGATGCTTACCAGCTGCTTTTAAAAAGAAATTGAATAAGAATCCTGGCTTTGTATCCCTGTATGATCAGAGCATTCTTCTTTTTATAACAAAATATGTTTACATGTATAAGGGAGAAATCATAACTTTAACAATATTATACAGCAAGTCCCCTACATATGAACCTTCAAGTTGTGAACTTTCAAAGATGCGAATGTATTGTAAACCTATTACAGTATAGTACTGAATACCAATTGTGTTTGTTGGGTCCCTGGGCTAGCTTTGTTGGACTTATGAACAAATTGGACTTGTGAACGTGCTCTCAGAATGGAACTTGTTCATATGTAGGGGACTTACTGTACTTACAATCTGGTGAGGGTTAGCAATTGCTGAGAGCTGGTACTTAGTAAATAATAATTGCTGAAAAATATTTTCTCTTTATTGATTATGGTTGTAGATTAAAAATTAAAATTTTAAATTGTGTAAAGAATTTAGATAAACCACATTTCTGACTCTGTGTGTGTGTTGGTGGGGGTGGGTATGTGTGGTGTGGGGGGAGATGTGAGAGAGAGAGAGAAATCAGTTGATTGTCATTCATCATAATCAGTGGATTATCACCAGCTGATCCAGACAAACAGCAATTTGGGTTTATGCAAGAACCTACTTTCTCTTTTTCAACACTATGTACTACCACTACTAATATTTACTCATAAACAAGTTGGTGATGATTATATTATATGGATTTTGAAATAACGCTCATTACTTCATCCTGGAAAGGGGTTTTTGTTTTTGTTTTTTGGTTTTTTTTTGTTTTTTTTTTTGTTTTTGTTTTTGTTTTTAATGAGTTACAATAAATATCCCATTCATCACTTCATTGGTGTTGACTTTTGGATATTAAAGTCATAATTTTGTTTCTAAACTCATTTGGCCCACAGGTGGAAATGGTGTATTCATTGTTGTCAATGCTTGGTACTCATGATAAGGATGATATGTCGCGAACTTTGCTAGCTATGTCTAGCTCCCAAGACAGCTGTATATCCATGCGACAGTCTGGATGTCTTCCTCTCCTCATCCAGCTTTTACATGGCAATGACAAAGACTCTGTGTTGTTGGGAAATTCCCGGGGCAGTAAAGAGGCTCGGGCCAGGGCCAGTGCAGCACTCCACAACATCATTCACTCACAGCCTGATGACAAGAGAGGCAGGCGTGAAATCCGAGTCCTTCATCTTTTGGAACAGATACGAGCTTACTGTGAAACCTGTTGGGAGTGGCAGGAAGCCCATGAACAAGGCATGGACCAGGACAAAAATCCAAGTATGTTCCGTATGGTGCATGTTACAAAGCAAATGTAAAAGTTTTTGAAATGAAAACTTTAAATTAGGATGGTGTCTTTATGAATAGGCCTGGGAAATTCATATTAGCCATCTACACTGCTAACATAGGTTAAAGCTTAATTTCTCTAGAAAAAGTTAGCAAAGGAAAATGTTATGTGTACTACAGTGCAACCACAAAAGAACAGAAAATCAAGACAGAGTCATAGCATAGCAGATCTAGAAAGAACTTGAGCGATTATGTCCTCCATCTCTTGAGATTAAGCTCAAGAAAGTGACTTTACATAAGTTCCTTCAGTTGTTAATGACCAACCCATAATCTCTTACATTTGCATATCACTCTACTCAGTGGATACAGAGCTGTGTTATGTATGTTATTTGATCCTTACAACAACCTTGTGAAGTAGGAAGGGAAGATATCATCTCCATTTTACAGATGAAGAAACTGAGGCTCAGAGAGGCTAAAAGACTTGCCTATGGCCTCACAGCTAGTGGGTGGTGGAGCCAGGATCAGAGGTCAGATCTCCTGACTCTCAGCCCAGTGCTCTTCCTACTGCACCATCCTGCTTCAGGCCATGGGGCCCCAGTTGCTGGGGTGATCAGCCTCCCAGCTCTTTGCTCAGGGAGAAACCCTTGGCCACCAGTCCCTCTCCCTCAGGAGCAGGGAACATGGGAGTTGGGACCTTTGGGGACGTAACTTACTTCATTCCTGTAGCAAGAACCAAAAGCAGTAAGTATATAAGGTAAGACCTTCCTTTCACCTGATAAGAACACACACATGCACACACACACATGACAAAGGACTATTGTATCAGTATCTTGATTTCGGGAGTAGGAGAAAGAGTGATGATGAGAACATGATCTATAAAGATTTAGCAGATTTTTTTTAGGTAGGTATAAAAGTGAATTTATTTAAAATTTAATAGTTTTCAAGAATAGAGTACAGCAGAAATGTCCTTTATATCTATTTGTCCTAGGGATGAGGAGAACTATAAGATGCTTTACTGGAAGAACATTGTCTTTCTGGATTGTTTTCTTTGTCCACAATTATATAATGACTCGCATTTTGTGCTCTTAATACCTACTCTCAGAAAAGTTAAATAGAATAAATATTATTACTTCTGAAAAATAGACTTGCTTTTTAAATTTTTATTTCAAGTAACAGTTTTGAAACTTTGTGCATAGTATTAAATGTGCAGGTACATTTTCTTGGACACCTTGTCTATAAATTTTTGTTTACTATCTGGTATCTGTATAGTAAGCTTTCTATACTAGGTTTATACTAGGTTTCTCTACTACATTTGTATACAGCCACATGCCTTTAAGTTTAAATAGAGATTGTAAATAAAAGGTTTTATACCAAAATGTTTTTATTGTTTCATATAGCCAATATAATTTTTAAGTTATTATTTGAATTATAGCATAAACCTGCATGGGACCAGCAGACTTGGTCAAAGGCTGATGAGAGGTAGACATTTTTGTGGAACCAAGAAAAACCCTTACGTTTTCCTTTCCATGTTTGTAGTATATATTCATCTCTTTAGCAAATACTTGTTGATTCACTAAACTGCTATGCATTAGGGATGTATTAGTGAGCCCTGAGTATTTTTTAAGTATAATAAACATCACTACTTTTGAGAAAACAAAGCATTATGGTTTATGTCAATTTTATCTTTCAGTGCCAGCTCCTGTTGAACATCAAATCTGTCCTGCTGTGTGTGTTCTAATGAAACTTTCGTTTGATGAGGAGCATAGACACGCGATGAATGAACTTGGTAAGACAAAATGTTCCTTAATGCCATAGAAGAATACTAAAGATTTTTCATCATTGTTGAATTAGGATATAAGGCCAGTAACTTTTATTACCATCTGCTTCCTCCTTGTAGCAAATGACTATACTCTGGTTTCCAGGGGAGACAATGTCCTAAGTGGCAGAAACTGCTACCCTTGTAACCTAACTTGGATTTTTAAAATCTTAGCCAAAGGTTGGAAAAAATACTAAACGGTCCATTCTTGCCTCTATCGTCAAGGTAGACCCTGGGTGACAGTTGATGGGGAGGGTAATTTGAATTGTTTTGAGACGTGGGGCTACGTAATTATTCTTGAACTCAGTCACTTCTGAAAGACATCAGAAGGAATTATTATTAAGATTCTCATTTATCTACATGGTTATCTGTACTTTACTGGATTTTCATGATAAGCAGCGTGGTATCTCTGAAACTGATTAATACGGAAAAGCATTATGCTCTGATTTATGTTAGAAACATTCCATTAATTGTGGAAGGGTTACTCTTAGGTATGTGTTCTCACATACTCTAAACCTTATATAACCTGCATTTGTGCCCCCCATTTTTCATGTAATGGTTTTTCTTTGATTTCTAGGTTCATTTTGCACATGTGGTATTTATAAGTTGCATCATGCTGAGCCATCTCATGTGAACTGGATCGCTCTAGTCGTGCCACAAGCAAGAACCATACACTGAGTTTCCATCTTAGTGTAGCTGTGCCCTTGCTTTTTGTGCCGGTTATGCTACATTTCATTCAAGCCCCCACTGTGTATTCCTGCCACCCCTCATCATTATCATTCATCACTTATCTTCAAAGTGACAAAGTCATGACACTCTTAAACACAGAGAACCTGAACGGCCAAAAATGAGTGTTGTCTCCTTCAGAGTCATCACTTTGGGAGGCTGTGTACTTTGTGATTTCCGCCTGCCCTCCAGCCATGCTTTTCTTCCCACAGGCCCTAGCAGTCGGCCCACTTGATTCTCTTTCCTTCCCCCATGCCCCCAGCCTCCTGTGAAACTGAGTACGAGCTTATGAGTTCTCCCCTCCTCAGTACTGCCTCAGCATTGGTGAAATTTTAAGTTTGGGTGTTTTTTTTTTAACACTAGTAATAATGGGGAAAATAATGAATCAACGGGAAAACGAATCCAATTTTAAGCTCCCGCAAACGTTTTTATAAATGTTCCTGTGTTCCAATGAACTATAGACTAGGACTGACACATTAATCATCTGAATTTCCAAGTAAAATCTAGACTCAGTATTTGTTCCTCTTCCTTCTTCAGGTAGGAAGGCTACCCGGGGCATTTCATCACAGGAGCTAGGGCAGGGGCTTTCAGGTGAGGAGCAGGATGGGGCCTCTGGGGGTGTGACTGCTGGGGGTGTAGCCACAGGGGATTACCTTCTTCTCACTCCTAGCCTCTGAATTCGCATTGGAGCACAAGAAGGACCAAGGTGTGTGGACCGTGGGGAGATGGATTAAGACAGCACAAGGGATCTGACAGTGAGGAATAAGGAGGAAAGAAGTCCCAAGTGGATGAAGGGAAATTTCTAAGCCCAGTCAGCTAGGACCGTCATTTGTACATAGAAGAAAATTCTTACAACTATTAGGGTCATTTAAGTTTGCACCTATTAGTATTGCAAGTTTTAGACCATAGTATCAGTAATGTATACATTTATGAATTCCCAGCTCTGTCCCAGAAACTGTGCTAGGCACTAGGTATAAAAATGATTAAGATGTGGTCCTGACTTTCAAGGAATTCATAGTTAATTTGCATTAGTGTTTCCCAAACTAGATCATAATGATCACCAGAGGCAGTTGTCAAACCATGTATTTCTCTGGCCCATGCGTGGTAAGCAAGCTTAGTAAAGTAGAATCTCCGGAGGAGGGAACCTAGGAATCAAATCTAATAAGTGGCCCAGGTGATTCTTATGATCGGGAAATTTTGTGAAACACCAATATATAGAATATTGATGCTGAGCCCCTAATATTTATTTTAGAACGAGGCGTTTCATGCTAATGGTGACTATCTAAACCAAGTAAAAGAAAAGTAATATACTTTTTAAAAATTAAGTATCATCTTTCTATTATCTCTTTTTGATAAGTTTAAATTAAGGATTTTGTTAAATGTCACCTGAAGCCATTGATCCTCTACTATCTGTAAGGTTATGAGATACCATAGGAGATAGTATTTGGTTCATCTGGACCACTATTCTCTAACATAGGCACCAAGAAAATGTGGAAGGATGTGTTCATGACCTTTGCATTACCTTGAAACATCCTAATATTTCTTAGGGCAACCTATTTTTTATTGTATTGCTCATGAATTCACATCATATTTTTGTGAATCCATTTGTAGTTTTAATGTATAGATTCTTTGCCTGAAAATTCACTGAAGGTTTTCTTTTTACCTGCCTGAAGTCATAAAGGGCTCTCTCTTCTATCTGATACACTAAATTTTATTGAATGTCCTTTTTTTCATTAGCCATGTTCTTCATGGTTTTATTGGCATTGACCAAATCCTTCTTTAATCTTTGTTTTTAGAATCAAGTCCTAAGATTTTTGGGTTTTCCATACAAAAGTAGTCAGGTGCCTTCTTGGGATTTTCTTTAGATCATTTCACCTCTCTCAAAACAGTATCACAGATACTGCTGTGCCAGGCAGGATTTTATGTAGGCATGAAGCATAGTATGTTTTGTTTTGGCTTTGATCGTCTGCTTTATAATCCTCAACATTTTGGTGATCTCCTCAGTACACAAGGCCACTGTCTTCAGGTCAACAATGACTCCCAGATCTGTTTCCTGGGTCAAAACTCTCAGTTCTTTTACTGGTGGTTCCTTCTTCTTTACCAAAGTAATAAATAGTGGAATTTTTTGAAGCTCTGTACTAGGCTTTCTTCCACTCTCCCTGGGCAGTATCCTCTACTCCATGGCTTCAATTACAGTGTTTTTCAAATTCACAGCTTAATCCAAGTTCTCTCTCCTGAGATTTACACACATTTTTCAAACTGCTCATTCAACATCTTCACCTAGATGATTTTTCAGACATTTCTGACTCAGCTGACAGAAACTGAGTTTGTTGTCTCCTCTATCCCCAAATCTCTGTCTATTCCAGGGTTCCTTTTCTCAGAAAATGGCATTCCAGTCAACCCACTTGCTGAAGCCAGAATCTTAGAAGACATCCACGAGTCTATTCCTTATCCCCTGTGTCTCGTAAATGCTTTAATTCTGGTTCTTAAATACATCTCATATCACTGCTCTTCTTTTTATCCCCACCCCAAGCAAGCCTCTGTCATCTCTCCCGTTCTCCCATAGTTTGTCTTACTTGTCCCCCCACTTCCAATCATAATCCATTCTGCAGCCTACAGTCATAGGAATCTGTTTAGAACATACATCTGATTATTCCTTCCCCTGCCTTAAATCCTTGGTGAGGCACACAAAGTCTTGCATAATCTGGCCTCTACCCATTTTTGTAGCCTTACCTGTGACCCTCTCCTTGTTGCTGTATATTTCAGGCCCAGCAGTCCTTGCACATGCTGTTTCATCTGCCTGAAATGCTTACTTATTGTTTCTGCCCCACCCTTTTTAGATATTTGTTCATCCTTTAAGTCTCAAGTTAAACATTATTTCCTCAGCCATTTTCTTGATCCTCCCAATCTAGGTTAAGTTCACCTGTTACCTTGCCCTGTGCTTCTACACAATCCAGTACACTTAAATTAGTTGTTCAGTGGCTGTCTCTGCTCTAATCTGTAAGCTCCATAAAGACATTGGCTGTTTTTTTCGTTGGTTGTTTATCTTCCCATCATCATGGGTGGATGGAGGAAAATCTTCCTAAATACGGTTTGGATTTCCCTTAACCAAATTAATTTTTACTTACCTACATTCAAACTCATCTGTCATTGGTGCTAGTTATAAAGATTTACACAAATGCTCCAAGAGTTAAATCCCTTGTCCTGGCATTCTTGACCCAAGATAGAACTTGGTCTATTTTGCAGACTTGCTGATTCATCTACATACTGACCCTTCTAGATCATTTACAAAAATGTACCGATCCTCTTTCAGATTAATGACCTGATTGTTCAGACTTACAGTATCCAAGAATTGCCTGTTTATATTCATCTTCTCTTTTTCTGTCTAAGCCACTTCTCTGACAAAAGAATGTCTCCAGTCCCATGATGATTAATATTGATGATGAATAATATTTTGAATAACCTCCATATGCATTTTTATTTTTCTTTTTATTTACTCCCTCACCATTTTGCTTCACCTTTTGTCTTTTTGTTTTGTTTTGTCTTTTTACCACCCCTTCCTTTATGTCTTTTCCTTTCCTTTCCCTTCATTTTCCTCCTTGCCTTCCTACTGCTGACCACTGTGGGCGTTGTTAAGTATACCCATTGGTGGGAATCAAGGGGAAAGAAAATACTAAAATCCTAGTATTGGTATTTGACACTTCATGAGTATCAAAGAAAAGTAAGAATTAAAAAAGTAAAAATTAAAAATGGTTTTATAGAGCTTAGTAATAAGTTGAATAGGTAATTCTTTTTCATAAAAAAAATAAGCTTTGCTTCATGCACAGTTTCATTTAGAAGTTTTAGTATTCCTAAGGATACTAAAAATTATTTGGGAGATAAAAGTATATTCAAGTGATTAGGCCACAGTGTGTGACAATGAAGAGTGTTTGTAAAGTCCTAATAATAAAAATAAGTTACCTTTTTCTGCTTACATTCAGGAAGACCTAGTGTTAGAAAATAGCCTTCTTCATCCGTGACAAGATACAGTGTATGTGCAGTAAATAGAGTATAATGTTCATTTCACTCAGTAAGGCAAGGGGCTGGAGGGTGGAGAAACTGGCAGAAAATGGAATAGTTGTCACTTGTACCTTATAAGTATATTACACAAAAGTCCTTTATAATATTATCTGTAGCTTGTAATTCTAAAGACAAAATTAAATTTATATATTCTCATTCTTTGAGATTTTTTCCTAATAATTTATAAACTTCGTACCCATTTGTTTTATTTTAGATTATTATCTTTCTCCTCTTGCCCTTTTTAAATTAGGGGGACTACAGGCCATTGCAGAATTATTGCAAGTGGACTGTGAAATGTATGGACTTACTAATGACCACTACAGTATTACCTTAAGACGATATGCAGGAATGGCTTTGACAAACTTGACTTTCGGAGATGTAGCCAACAAGGTATGTTTTATAAGATCCATTTCTTATGATATCTCTGGTGTGAGTTATTTTACTTTCATACAAACTACTTTTCACTGACTCTCTTTTTGTCACTCTCCTCATTAAACACTGACCAACAAAAACCTGTACTTCATACCTCACTGCATATCCTTACTCATTTGGTTGTCTTATGCCTAAACAAAGGCAAAAGATGGAACACAGTAGTGGATTTATGTGATCACATTTAAAATACTATTCCTGGGAATGATAGCAAAAATCTGGAAATCTTGATGATTGGTGCAAGTGTTATACACGTGTTGGTTCCATCCGAATAAAAGACTTTAAAACCCTTTGCTTATTGTTTCTTATCATTTATTCACTTTATTTTTCCGGTTTGCCAAGAAAAGAACAAATACCAAAGGATTAGGAGGGTATTTGTCTTTCATTTATGTAATCTGGTTCTAGTTCTTTTATGGATAAAACATTAGTTAGGATTGAAATGAGACGATTGAAACTGGATTTGAAGTTTAGTCAAAAATAAAGCATGGCTCCAGGTTGCCTTATTATTGACCCTCTGCAATATTTGATTTTACAGGCTACACTATGCTCTATGAAAGGCTGCATGAGAGCACTTGTGGCCCAACTAAAATCTGAAAGTGAGGACTTACAGCAGGTACTACTTAGAATTTCAAATGTTTTTCTTGGCTGTTAGTGGGTTAATACCCTGATTTAGATTAATTTAAGCTGTGGCTCACTGTTTAGCATCTCATGTTTAAATTGTGGCTACATTAACACCAAAATAGAGGAAAATAATTATATTGTAGGAATTCCTTTTGGCACTATATTAGCATTTAGAAGAAATTTATTTATTGATATATTTCTACTCTTAACATTACGAACAAGAAAGCAACTAGTATGAATAATTTTATAAACAAATTATTCTAAAATGGATTTATTTGCAGGTTATTGCAAGTGTTTTGAGGAATCTGTCTTGGAGAGCAGATGTAAATAGTAAAAAGACTTTGCGTGAAGTTGGAAGTGTGAAAGCATTGATGGAATGTGCTTTGGAAGTGAAAAAGGTACCTTTGAAAACATTTAGTATTACAATAGGGATTTCATCTTGGGGTACTTTTTTGCTGCCATCTCCCACTCCTGAGACTCACTAATTTCTGACCCTCTTATCTTACCTATCCCTAGACTTAGACTGCTCCAAACTCCTAAAGTATTAAGCCAGAAAAGATTGTACAAGGTAGCCTAGTATAAGTCAGGGTTTTTCAGACTCAGCACTGTTGACATCTTGCACCAGATAAGTCTTTGTTTTGGAGGACTGATCTGTGCCTTGTAGGATGTTTAGCAGCCTCCCTGGCCTTTGCACAGTAGATGCCAGTGCACCTTCCCCTCAGTCATAACAATCAGAAATATCTCCACATATTACCAGATGTCCTCTGTAAAGGAAAAGGGACACAATCACCCTCCGTTGCCAATCACTGGTGTTGAGTGTTAACTCTTTGCTGCCCAAATCTCAATCTACCTGAGTCCTCAAATTCTGATAGTCACCCTGTCAAGAGGTAATCAGACCCAAAGGTGAGAAATCCCTCAAATAATAATTTGTTTACAAAAGGAAATAATCTCCAGATAGTATATCTACTTCAGAAACTAAGCAAATTTTTTTTAAATTTGAGAGGAACTAAGCAAGTCTTTTCAGCTAATCTGAATTTCCTTTCACCCAACCAGTCCTCCTTGATCCAGAGCCTACATATTTTTCTCTTTAAAATTTCCTTTTCAGAGAAGGAAGAGTCTGGGGATGTTTTGTTTGTTTACTTATGTATTTTTTCTAAATTATTTTATACCTGAAAATCCCAAGAAAATCAACTGAAAAATTGTTAGAAATAAGTATTCAACTAAATAACTGGATATAAAGTTAATATTCAAAGGTGGTCAAAAGGTACAAACTTCCAGTTATAAGATAAATAAGTACTAGGGATGTAATATACAGTATGATAAATCTTATTAACACTGTTGTATCATTATATATGAAAATTTTTGAGAGTAAATCCTGAGTTCTCATCACAAGGAAAAAAAATTTTTTTCTATTTCTTTAATTTTGTGTATGTATGAGATGATAGATGTTCAGTAAACTTATTGTGGTAAACATTTCATGATGTTTGTAAGTCAAATCATTATACTTTAAACAGTGTTACATGTCAACTATATCTCAAAACTGGGAAAAAAAGGTAATACTCAAATATACTTAGGGTCTGCATAAAGATACCTTTAAAACACTACCGAATCAGCAGAACACTTGTACTCACACTGCAGAAAAGAAGATACGTGAATAGCCAATAAGCACTTGAAAAGATACTCAACATTGTTAGTCATCAGGAAAATACAAATTACAACTACGAGATACCATTAAAGATATTACATTGGTTAAAATTTAAAATATTGGCCAAGTGTTGTCAAGGATGTTAAGCAGCTGGAATTCTCACACACTGCTGGCGGGAATGTTACGTGGCGTACAGGCATACCTTGCTTTATTGCACTTTGCAGATATTACATTTTTTATAAATTGAAGGTTTGTGGCAACCCTGCATTAAGCAAGTCTATGGATGCCATTTTTCCAACAGCATTATTTTTCAGTTAAGGTATGTACTTTTTTTTATACGTAATGCTATTGGACACTTAATAGACTACAGTATAGTGTAAACATAACTTTTATATGCACACCAAAAAAAAAAAATGATGTGACTTGGCTTTACTGCAATGGTCTGGAATCAAACCTGCAATATCTCTGAGGTATGCCTATCCAACTTTAGAGAACATTTGGCAGTGTTTTAAAATTAAACATTTACCTACCATACAACCTGGCCACCCAGGAGAAACAAAAACTTAAATTCACACAAAGACTTACAAATATTCACAGAAAGATTATTTGTGATAGCCAAAAACTAAAAATAACGCAAATGTCCATCAATAGGTAAATGGGTAAACAAATTGTGGAATACAATTTGGCTATTAAAAAAAAAAAGAATGACCTATTGATACATTCAATAATCTACAATGACAGGAATCAGAACAGCGGTTGCCTGGGGTTAGGGTTGGATTACGGGTGGCATGAGGAAAGTGGAGGGAGTGATATAAATGTTATCTTGGTATACACACACATCAAAAATGATCAAATTGCACACTTGAAATATGTGCAGTTTATTGTTCTCTAATTATACCTTAATAAAATTATACAAAAAAATTAGCCCCATGTACACTTTAAGACTCCTTTCTTATCAAGCTTGTGTGTTTTCAGAAGGATTTAACGTATTTGTAGGTATTATGGGAACTTGTATTGCTGCTGAATAGCTCATTATTTTATTGTCGCTCGAGGACCTTAAAGATCTACATACAAACTAATTGCTACAAACGAAGAAAGTTAGATTAAAAGACACATCCTACTGAGAAGCGTAAGAGAAGACCATAATAAATGGAAAGACATAGCCTGTTCTTGTAAAGGAAGAGTAGTTTAAAGACCATTTCTCCCTAAATTCATCTATAAATTTTTAATGCAAGGCCCAATCTTGGAAAAAGTAGCCCATCAGAAATTTATAATAGCCAATTCTGGTTTGGGCCTGCTCTGGTTAGCAGTATTAGAATTTATTTTTTCCCTCTTTTTCTACATTCAGTGCAGCCGTCATTATGAACGTTCTTATTCTCTTTTTTAATTTGTCATCTCTTCCTTGTCAACTTCATTTACTACTAATGACCACAAGAACCAAAACTACCTTCCATGTTCCCCACGTACTGCATCATTTTACCATCATTCGCTGACTCTTACTCTTCTACACAGCAGAATCTTTCCTTCACCTGCACTCTGTGCCCTAAGCGTGGCTGTTTACTCAAAGCTGTTAGTCCCTTATTCTTGTCTTCTATATCTTCTCTACTGGGTGTAGAGAAGTCGGCTTTTTTATGTTTCAGCTATCTGTAAGAAGCCCAATATTTTGAAAATGAAAACAGAAATCCTCTGTTGCTTCTTCTAACTTCTGCAGTGTTCCTCTTTTTCCTGTAAGAACCAAAACCCTGAACATGTAGTCACTTGCTTCATTTCTTAACTGGCCATACCTTCTTCAGTCCTTTCTAATATATTGCTTCTAACAAAATCTAGACTTATAGATTAACTAGGGTATTTCTTTTCTACCTACACCTATATTTGATACTTTTTGATCACATTCCTTACTGAATCTCTTCCCTTTGTTTTTACCACCTGTACTTCCAACATCTAATCATTTCTCCTTGTCTCCTTTGACTATAAAGCTTCTTTGAAACAAGACCCTTGGCCCTCTACATGTAGTCTTGAAGAGCAACTTCTATGTTCCTACCTTCAAGTCTCACCTCTAGGTCAGTTGTAAGTTTAGCTCACTCCTCTAAACTCTTGCCATTTTTTTCTGTTCTCAGGATACTTTGAATGTCCCACCTTTACCTCATTCACAATGTAATTAAAATTGAGCTCTTAGCCTTTTCACATCTTCAGTGGTGAAAGCACTTCTTCCCTGCTTCCTGATAAGTAGTATCTAAACCTGCTCCTACATTGTTTTATTCATTTAATAACTTGATGAAGAGAATACAATGGCTTGTTCCTTATTGGGTTAGGCCCAAAATGTTTGCCATGACATTCAGGGCCGCCTTTTACCTCTCTGACCTTACTTCCCACAATGCCCCAGCATGGACTTTGACTTCCTCTGTGTCTTCTTTCTGTTCTTTAGTCCTCCCTTGCTTATTTCCACTTCCATGCCTTTCCTCCTACTTCCCTTGCCTTCTCTCTGAATGTACATGTCTTTTCTTCTGCAGAGCTGCTCTCCTCCATGAAATATTTTACTTATTTTATTAAATTCAGATGGCAATAATCTTTCCATTAGAGCCCTTGGTTTCAAGTATGATTTTGCATTCTTTTTTCCCCAGAGTAAACAGTTAGCACCTTCAAAGCAAGTATCAGTTGCTATGTTTTCTGGAGTGCCTCTACTTGTGATAGGCACAGAGTAGATCTCTAATGAATGTTTGTTTGTTCCCTGATTGATTTGTAGTAAGAAGAAAGACTGACATCAGGATCATGGCAAGTTTTGACCAAATATCCTTAATTGTATACTCAGAGTATTTTCTGTGGCATTTGTAATTTGTCAGTTTACTGTGATACTGTATACCAGGGAGTTCTCGTTTTTCAATTACTTTGTTTCTTTGGGGATTTTAAGAAATTGGAGTTTTTCTAGTATGCTTTCCTTTTAATAAGTTACATTGTTACTTTTGAATCAACCACACATAAATATATATGTGTGTGTTTATACAAATAAGATTGCACATACTCCTCTGCAGCTTGCTCTTTTCATTTAATGATACATCTAGATATCTTTCCATAGCGGCATGTAGAGGGCTTTTTCTAGCTTCTGTTGTCCTGAAAATGCTATCTTTTCAGAATGCACATCAGTTCTGTTTCATATTCTAATATAAGCTCTTGTGAGATATGCGTGCACCATCTAAACACTTAGAATAAAGTTCATAAAGGTCATTATTTTAATATTGCGTTCTGCTTGTTTCATGGGGATATCACTGTCTTAAGTTCGATTTGATATTTTATGAAAGTTTTTCTAAATGAGGAGTTCCTAATACTTTACCCGTGAAGGATGGGCAGCAGGGAAGATTTAAAGAGGGAAAAAAAAAAAGCTTCCTCAATAGAAGTAAACATAGACGTTATAAGAAGGAAATTCCAACTCTAATTAGATGACACATATTCTGTTTCTTGATAGGAATCAACCCTCAAAAGCGTATTGAGTGCCTTATGGAATTTGTCAGCACACTGCACTGAGAATAAAGCTGATATATGTGCCGTAGATGGTGCGCTTGCATTTTTGGTTGGCACTCTCACTTACCGGAGCCAGACAAATACTTTAGCTATTATTGAAAGTGGAGGTGGGATATTACGGAATGTGTCCAGCTTGATAGCTACGAATGAGGACCACAGGTAAATACAGGGTTTTATATTACTTTTAAATGAAATTATAAGATTCATACTCTCAGAAAGACTCAACTGTAAGCAGTGTTTTGTGTAATTATGCAAGTTCTAAGCCAAATTACATTTATGACAATGAAAATATAACTATTAATTCCTGATTTATTCATTAACATATTTATTCTAATACAAGTTCATAGTATAAAGATGTCTAGAAATAAATGATACTTGAGAGGTATAACCCATGTGTAGAAGAAAAAATGAAAGTCATAAATATTACAGAGAAGAAAATCCTTTCCTGTATGTTAGCATGGCTTAAACGAATATGAGGTTTATAAAAAACAAAACCTTGTGGTTATGATCCAGAGAGTACGATGGTTCACATTTTTCTAGTGGTGCCATAACATCAATAATGATAGTATTTTTCAGCCAACCACCATTCATCCAATCTGTTAGAGCTGTGAGGCCTAAGAGGCACCTCAGGTACAAGGCACATATCTTCAGAACTTGAGCTCTGTATTATCTCAACAAAAATATGGGTATCTTTCACAGCATATTTATTTATTTTATCCTGTATTGTTCCTCTCTCATTTTCAAAAAGACTATGAGGTACCTTTAGTAAAAGGGCTTTGAAAAGAATGTAAACATCTTTTCTTTAAGTTTTTGATGCACCAGCTACAAGCCTTATAGTCCTTTCTTCTGTTCATAGAAGACCTCTTAGACTCAGTAAGCACTCAGGTGTCTACTGGACTGCTAGAGAGCCGCCATGGTAAAGCTTACTGCACCCTTGCCTATCAGTTTTAAAGCCCACCAGTGCCAACTGTGCTGTCACTAAACTTCATTTTACCATGCCTTAAACAAGCCATAGCTCTTTCAGATCCTAACATTCATTATGCTGACTCTTAACTCTTGTTTTTATAGTTAATGTTTTGAAAACTTTTCTTTCAGTTTATTTTTAGAAATAACGACTACACACAATTTGCCCGAGAACACTTGTAAGGGGGAATGGCAGTATTACAAAATCAAACCAGAGGCAGAAAGATTATCTAAAAGTCATTCTGCTGACCTAGGAGCTTACAGTGTGCTCCCTGACTTCGTTAAGATCTATTGTCAATCAGTTTCTTCTGTCTACCTCTTCTGAGATGTCTCAGTTTGTCAACATTGTGGTGCCCATCCAGAGATTAAATTACCACAGCCCCTGTTCAGCTTAAGATTTCATAATACATCTCTACTCCTCAAACTGAGAGACTCCGTCACTATGTAAATAAAGTAAATATATCTACTCAGGAAAAGTGTTTAAAGCTATTGGGTCAGAATAGGAAATG
The DNA here is from genome assembly GCF_949987515.2 of Delphinus delphis. NCBI lineage: Eukaryota > Metazoa > Chordata > Mammalia > Artiodactyla > Delphinidae > Delphinus > Delphinus delphis. Next base: position 81,643,200 of record NC_082685.1, read on the forward strand.
CAGAATTGATTAAACTTAACGCTTTTACCCTGACAGATGAGTACTTTAAAACAATAGACATTAAATGAACTAAGATAGAACAAAAGGAAATAAGCAATGCCTGAAATTTATAGTATAATTTGGTGTAATTTTATTATGCCTGTTGTTAATAAGCTTTAGTAGTTATCTTTAGATTTAAATTTGTTTTCTGTCCTTTTATTTGTTGTTACTACGAACAGATTTTTACCTTACTTCTGTGATATTTTTATTTCAGGCAAATCCTAAGAGAGAATAATTGCTTACAAACCTTATTACAACACTTGAAATCTCACAGTTTGACAATAGTCAGTAATGCATGCGGAACCTTGTGGAATCTCTCAGCAAGAAATCCTAAAGATCAGGAAGCATTATGGGACATGGGAGCAGTCAGCATGCTCAAGAACCTCATTCATTCAAAGCACAAGATGATTGCTATGGGAAGTGCTGCAGCTTTAAGGAATCTCATGGCAAATAGACCTGCAAAGTATAAGGATGCCAATATCATGTCTCCTGGTTCAAGCTTGCCTTCTCTTCATGTCAGGAAACAAAAAGCCCTAGAAGCAGAATTAGATGCTCAGCATTTATCAGAAACTTTTGACAATATTGACAATTTAAGTCCCAAGGCATCTCATCGTAGTAAGCAGAGACACAAGCAAAATCTCTATGGTGACTATGTTTTTGACACCAATCGACATGATGATAATAGGTCAGACAATTTTAATACTGGAAACATGACTGTCTTGTCACCATATTTAAATACTACAGTGTTGCCCAGCTCCTCTTCATCAAGGGGAAGTTTAGATAGTTCTCGTTCTGAGAAAGATAGAAGTTTGGAGAGAGAACGAGGTATTAGCCTAGTCAACTACCACCCAGCAACAGAAAATCCAGGAACCTCTTCGAAGCGAGGTTTGCAGATTTCTACCACTGCAGCCCAGATTGCCAAAGTCATGGAAGAAGTGTCAGCCATTCATACCTCCCAGGAAGACAGAAGTTCTGGGTCTACCCCGGAACTACATTGTGGGACAGATGAGAGGAATACACTAAGAAGAAGCTCTACCGCCCACACACATGCAAACTCTTACAACTTCACCAAGTCAGAAAACTCAAACAGGACATGTCCAGTGCCATATGCCAAAGTAGAATACAAGAGATCTTCAAATGATAGTTTAAATAGTGTCAGCAGTAGTGATGGTTATGGTAAAAGAGGTCAAATGAAACCTTCAGTTGAATCCTATTCTGAAGATGAGGAAAGTAAATTTTGCAGCTATGGTCAGTATCCAGCTGACCTAGCCCATAAAATACATAGTGCAAATCATATGGATGATAATGATGGAGAACTAGATACACCAATAAATTATAGTCTTAAATATTCTGATGAACAGTTGAACTCCGGAAGGCAAAGTCCTTCACAGAATGAAAGGTGGGCAAGACCCAAACATATAATAGAAGATGAAATAAAACAAAATGAGGAAAGACAATCAAGGAGTCAAAGCACAACTTATCCTGTATATCCTGAGAGCACTGATGATAAACACCTCAAGTTCCAGCCACATTTTGGACAGCAAGAATGTGTTTCCCCATATAGGTCAAGAGCAGCCAATGGTTCAGAAACAAATCGAGTAGGTTCTAATCATGGAATTAATCAAAATGTAAATCAGTCTTTGTGTCAGGAAGATGACTATGAAGATGATAAGCCAACCAACTATAGTGAACGTTACTCTGAGGAAGAGCAACATGAGGAAGAAGAGAGACCAACCAATTATAGCATAAAATATAATGAAGAAAAACATCACGTGGACCAGCCTATTGATTATAGTTTAAAATATACCACAGACATTCCTTCTTCACAGAAACCAGCATTTTCATTCTCAAAGAATTCATCTGGACAGAGCGCTAAAACTGAACACATCTCTTCAAGCAGTGAGAATACAGCCACACCTTCATCTAATGCCAAGAGGCAGAATCAGCTCCATCACAGTTCAGCACAGAGCAGGAGTGGTCAGACCCAAAAAGCCACCTCTTCCTCTTGCAAAGTTCCCTCTATCAACCAAGAAACAATACAGACTTACTGTGTAGAAGATACCCCAATATGCTTTTCAAGATGTAGTTCATTATCATCTTTGTCATCAGCTGAAGACGAAATAGGGTGTGATCAGACAACACAAGAAGCAGATTCTGCTAATACCCTACAAATAGCAGAAATAAAAGAAAGCAGTGGAACTAGATCAACTGAAGATTCTGTGAGTGAAGTTCCAACAGTATCACAGCACGTTAGAACCAAATCCAGCAGACTCCAGGCTTCTGGTTTATCTTCAGAATCAACCAGGCACAAAGCTGTTGAATTTTCTTCAGGGGCCAAATCTCCATCAAAGAGTGGTGCTCAGACACCTAAAAGTCCACCAGAGCACTACGTTCAGGAGACTCCACTCATGTTTAGCAGATGTACTTCTGTCAGTTCACTTGACAGTTTTGAGAGTCGTTCAATTGCCAGCTCCGTTCAGAGTGAACCCTGCAGTGGAATGGTGAGTGGCATTATAAGCCCCAGTGACCTTCCAGATAGCCCTGGACAAACCATGCCACCAAGCAGAAGTAAAACCCCTCCTCCCCCTCCTCCTCAGTCAGCTCAGACTAAGCAAGAAGTACCTAAAAATAAAGCCCCTAGTGCTGAGAAGAGAGAAAGTGGCCCTAAGCAAGCTGCTGTAAATGCTGCAGTACAGAGGGTCCAGGTTCTTCCAGATGCTGATGCTTTGTTACATTTTGCCACAGAAAGTACTCCTGATGGATTTTCTTGTTCATCTAGCCTGAGTGCTCTGAGCCTCGATGAGCCATTTATTCAGAAAGATGTGGAATTAAGAATAATGCCTCCGGTTCAGGAAAATGACAATGGGAATGAAACAGAAAATGAGCAGCCTGAAGAATCAAATGAAAGCCAGGGAAAAGAGGCAGAAAAACCCACTGATTCTGAAAAAGATCTATTAGATGATTCAGATGATGATGATATTGAAATACTAGAAGAGTGTATTATTTCTGCCATGCCAACAAAATCTTCACGCAAAGCCAAAAAGCCAGCCCAGACGTCTTCCAAAGTACCTCCACCTGTGGCAAGGAAACCAAGTCAACTGCCTGTGTACAAACTTCTGCCATCACAAAACAGATTACAAGCACAAAAGCATGTTAGTTTTACACCAGGAGATGATATGCCTCGGGTGTATTGTGTAGAAGGGACACCTATAAACTTTTCCACAGCTACATCTCTAAGTGATCTAACGATAGAATCCCCTCCAAATGAGTTAGCTGCTGGAGAAGGTGTTAGAGCAGGAACACAGTCAGGTGAATTTGAAAAACGAGACACCATTCCTACAGAAGGCAGAAGTACAGATGAGGCTCAAACAGGGAAAGCCTCATCTGTAACTATACCTGAACTGGATGACAATAAAACAGAAGAAGGCGATATTCTTGCAGAATGCATTAATTCTGCTATGCCCAAAGGAAAAAGTCACAAGCCTTTCCGTGTGAAAAAGATAATGGACCAGGTCCAACAAGCGTCTATGTCTTCATCTGGAACTAACAAAAATCAATTAGATGGTAAGAAGAAGAAACCTACTTCACCAGTAAAACCTATACCACAAAATACTGAATACAGGACACGTGTAAGAAAAAATACAGACTCAAAAAATAATTTAAATGCTGAAAGAAATTTCTCAGACAACAAAGATTCAAAGAAACAGAACTTGAAAAATAATTCCAAGGACTTCAATGATAAGGTCCCAAATAATGAAGATCGAGTCAGAGGAAGTTTTACTTTTGATTCACCTCATCATTACACACCCATTGAAGGCACTCCGTACTGTTTTTCACGAAATGATTCTTTGAGTTCTCTAGATTTTGATGATGATGATGTCGACCTTTCCAGGGAAAAGGCTGAATTAAGAAAGGGGAAGGAAAGTAAGGAATCAGAAGCTAAAGTTACCAACCACACAGAACTAACCTCAAACCAACAATCAGCTAATAAGACACAAGCTGTTCCAAAACATCCAATAAATCGAGGTCAGCCTAAACCCGTGCTGCAGAAGCAATCCACTTTTCCCCAGCCCTCCAAAGATATACCAGACAGAGGGGCAGCAACAGATGAGAAATTACAGAATTTTGCTATTGAAAATACTCCGGTTTGCTTTTCCCGAAATTCCTCTCTAAGTTCTCTTAGTGACATTGATCAAGAAAACAACAACAACAAGGAAAATGAACCTATCAAAGAGACAGAGCCCCCTGACTCACAGGGAGAACCAAGTAAACCTCAGGCGTCAGGTTATGCTCCTAAATCATTTCACGTTGAAGATACCCCTGTTTGTTTCTCAAGAAACAGTTCTCTCAGTTCTCTCAGTATTGACTCTGAAGATGACCTGTTGCAGGAATGTATAAGTTCTGCAATGCCAAAAAAGAAAAAGCCTTCAAGACTCAAGGCTGATAATGAAAAGCATAGTCCCAGAAATATGGGTGGCATATTAGCAGAAGATTTGACACTTGATTTGAAAGATATACAGAGACCAGATTCAGAACATGGTTTATCCCCTGATTCAGAAAATTTCGATTGGAAAGCTATTCAGGAAGGTGCAAATTCCATAGTAAGTAGTTTACATCAAGCTGCTGCTGCCGCATGTTTATCTAGACAAGCTTCGTCTGATTCAGATTCCATCCTTTCCCTGAAATCAGGAATCTCTCTGGGATCACCATTTCATCTTACACCTGATCAAGAGGAAAAACCCTTTGCAAGTAATAAAGGCCCACGGATTCTAAAACCTGGGGAGAAAAGTACATTGGAAGCTAAGAAATTAGAATCTGAAAATAAAGGAATAAAAGGAGGGAAAAAAGTTTATAGAAGTTTGATTACTGGAAAAATTCGATCTAATTCGGAAGTTTCAAGCCAAATGAAACAGCCCCTTCAAACAAACATGCCTTCAATCTCTCGAGGTAGGACAATGATTCATATTCCAGGAGTTCGGAATAGCTCTTCAAGTACAAGTCCGGTTTCTAAAAAAGGCCCACCCCTTAAGACTCCAGCCTCCAAAAGCCCTAGTGAAGGTCAGGCAGCTACCACTTCCCCCAGAGGAGCCAAGCCATCAGTGAAGTCAGAATTAAGCCCTGTTACGAGGCAGGCATCCCAGACACCTGGGTCAAATAAAGGGCCTTCTAGATCAGGATCTAGAGATTCCACTCCTTCAAGACCTGCCCAGCAGCCGTTAAGTAGACCTATGCAGTCTCCAGGGCGAAACTCAATTTCTCCTGGTAGAAATGGAATAAGTCCTCCCAACAAATTATCTCAGCTGCCAAGGACGTCATCCCCTAGTACTGCTTCAACTAAGTCCTCGGGTTCTGGGAAAATGTCTTACACATCTCCTGGCAGACAGATGAGCCAACAGAACCTCACCAAACAAACGGGTTTATCCAAGAATGTCAGTAGTATCCCAAGAAGTGAATCTGCCTCCAAAGGACTAAGTCAAATGAGTACTAGCAATGGATCCAATAAAAAGGTAGAACTTTCTAGAATGTCTTCAACTAAATCAAGCGGAAGTGAATCTGATAGGTCAGAGAGACCTGTATTAGTACGCCAGTCAACTTTCATCAAAGAAGCTCCAAGCCCAACCCTAAGGAGAAAATTGGAGGAATCCGCTTCATTTGAATCTCTTTCTCCATCTTCTAGACCAGATTCTCCCAGTAGGTCCCAGGCACAGACTCCAATTTTAAGTCCTTCCCTTCCTGATATGTCTCTGTCTACACATTCATCTGTTCAGGCTGGTGGATGGCGAAAACTCCCACCCAATCTCAGTCCCACCATAGAGTATAATGATGGAAGACCAGTAAAGCGCCATGACATAGCACGCTCTCATTCTGAAAGTCCTTCCAGACTTCCCATCAATAGGTCAGGAACCTGGAAACGTGAGCACAGCAAACACTCATCATCCCTTCCTCGAGTAAGCACTTGGAGGAGAACTGGAAGTTCATCCTCAATTCTTTCTGCTTCATCAGAATCTAGTGAAAAAGCAAAAAGTGAGGATGAAAAACATGTGAACTCTACTTCAGGAACCAAACTAACTAAAGAAAACCAAGTATCCACAAAAGGAACGTGGAGAAAAATGAAAGAAAGTGAAATTTATCCCACCAATAGTACTTCTCAGACCACTTCCTCAGGTGCTGCAAATGGTGCTGAATCAAAGACTCTGATTTATCAAATGGCACCTGCTGTTTCTAAAACAGAGGATGTTTGGGTGAGAATTGAGGACTGCCCCATTAACAACCCTAGGTCTGGAAGATCTCCAACAGGAAATACTCCCCCAGTGATTGACACTGTTTCAGAAAAGGGAAACCCAAACACTAAAGATTCAAAAGATCATCAGGGGAAACAAAATGTGAGCAATGGTAGTGCTCCTGTACGCACCATGGGTTTGGAAAACCGCCTGAACTCCTTTATTCAGGTAGATGCCCCAGACCAGAAAGGAACTGAGGGAAAACTGGGACAAAGTCATCCTGTCCCTGCATCAGAGACTAATGAAAGTTCAATAGCTGAACGTACCCCATTTAGTTCTAGCAGCTCAAGCAAGCACAGTTCACCGAGTGGGACTGTTGCTGCCAGAGTGAGTCCTTTTAATTACAACCCAAGCCCAAGGAAAAGCAGCGCAGATAGCACTTCAGCCCGACCATCTCAGATCCCAACGCCAGTGAATAACAACACAAAGAAACGAGATTCAAAAAGTGACAATACAGAATCCAGTGGAACTCAAAGTCCTAAACGCCATTCTGGGTCTTACCTTGTGACATCTGTTTAAAAAGAGCTGGAATGATGAAACTAAGAATGTGTTAGTGTTAATTACAACTGCTATGTAGAAATTTTGTTTCAACCAATATGTATAAAACAGATAACTAATGAGAACCTGCTGTATAAAAAATAAAATTCAAAAAAAGAAATTTTGTTTCAAATGAAACTAAAAGACTGAAAAATTTTGTAAATAGGTTTGATTCTTGTTAGAGGGTTTTTGTTCTGGAAGCCATATTTGATAGTATACTTCATCTTCACTGGTCATATTTTGGGAGGCACTCTTGATAGTTAGGAAGAAAATGGTAAAGCCAAGTATATTTGTACAGTATGTTTTTCATGTATTTAAGTAGCATCCCATCCCATCATCCTTTAATTATTGCTTGTCTTAAAATAACACTACAGATAGAAGATATGATATATTGCTGTTATCAATCATTTCTAGATTATAAACTGACTAAACTTACATCAGGGAGAAATTGGTATTTATGCAAAAACCATTCTGTTTTAGTCCTTGTGAGTCCATCTGACATCATAATCATGTGGCTGTGAAATTCACAGTAATATGGTTCCCGATGAACAAGTTTACCCAGCCTGCTTTGCTTTACTGCATGAATGAAACTGATGGTTCAATTTCAGAAGTAATGATTAACAATTCTGTGGTCACATGATGTTCATATAGATAGCTATAGTGTAACAACTTACACTATTTTGTGCTCAAAACAAACAAAAAATCTGTGTAACTGTAAAACATTGAATGAAACTATTTTACCTGAACTAGATTTTATCTGAAAGTAGGTAGAATTTTTGCTATGCTGTAACTTGTTGTATATTCTGGTATTTGAGGTGAGATGGCTGCTCTTTTATTAATGAGACATGAATCGTGTCTCTACAGAAACTAAATGAACATTTAAGAATAAATTATTGCTGTATGTATAAACTTACTGAAATCGGTATTTGTTTGAAGGGTCTTATTTCACATTTGTATTAATAATTGTCAAAAGGGCCTCTTTTAAAAGCTTATATAATTTTTTTCTTCAAGTTCTATGCATTAGGAGTAAAATTCCTCTTACTGTAATAAAAACAATTGAAGCTGACTGTTGGCATTTAACCATTCCATGCATTGGCACTTAACCTTTCCTGAAAAAAAAAAATGTTACTGTGTGATTAGCACCAAGTATAATCAGCACTTTGCCATGCTCAGAAAATGCAAATCATGTTGAACTTCAAAGGTAGATTTAACACTATTAAGATATTCAAAAGGCTATTTGGAAACCCCTGTCTGTTAAGGGAGACTTTGTTTTTGATAGGTAGGTTTGTGGAGTATGTGTTCCAGCTCCCGCTTCCTCACACAGCAGGGAGAGAATCCTTCAGGAAGGAAGATAAACTGATAGAAGTATTTAAAAAGCTAACAGTATATCTTCCCAGAATTTGTTCTAAATGATCAGAGGGTAAGGATGATGATAAGTGCTCACATATTTGTTGAATAAATGAAAATTTATTTTTAATAATAAAATTCATGCACTCTGTGTTGGGGGGAAGGGAAAAGGTATTTGGATATAGCAGGATGCTGGGAGAGGGGGTGAGGAGTAAGCACATCTACCTGGTGTCTTTGAAATCACATCATGTAGTTAATTATCTACCCTTACCTGTGTTTATCATTTACAGGTCATGACTTTTTTAAAGTCATTTACTAACATGCCAGTAAATAAGTGCTGTGATTTGAAATAAGGCATTTGACTCCAAAGCCCATACTCTTTCTATTGCACCACTTTGCAAACACCTCAATTTACTGACCTTTGGAGTATATCTGCATTTAAATTTTTGTCAAATTTTATCTGAATGAAATGGTTTGTAAGTAGTAATACTAAATTATTCTGTTTTTCTCAAAGGCTGCCTTATCCAACAGGGACACATGGATATAGGTCATATTTCTTTCCTTTTCCTTTAGTCCTGATTTTCTATTTTTTTGAGTTACTCGTGCCAATTTTTATAAACCACTTCAAATACTTTTATGGAAAGAGATGGGATATAAGTCAATTAGAATAAAATCGCCTTTCTCAAGGAAGGAAAAAAACAATGCTGAAAATGAAAAAAGGGTGCCTTCCATATGCCAGAAAATTCAGGAATTCCGGTAGACAGCCTACTGGGAGAAGGTGCAATCAGTCTGCATTGCCCATTGAGGAAAAAGTTGCTGTATGAGACCCTCTAGTTAGAGATAATGGCTCTGAATTAGTAAAGGAGCAAATCTCAATTCTACTTTTAGAACTTCACAGAGTGCTGCCATAAGTGATAGCAGGCCAAATATTCTCAGTGTATGCTTGTTACAAACGGCATACTAAGCATACTGAGCCCAGCGTGGAGTTGCAACACCTGTTAAGAGAAGTAGGGCAGTGCCCTGTTATCTTTGGACTGCAGCAAACAGCACTCTTAAGGCAGTGAGTGGTTTTCAAACTAGAGTGCATTTGATCTTAGTGCAAATCCAAGCCGCATTTGTTTATTGTTTGTGTGTATTTTTTTAATTTATCCATACATTCATTCTGTAATGTTGTAATATGAAAACATGCTCAATATATGTCCTTGTGGTTAAACAAAAAAACAACTAGAGTGCATTTGAATCACCAAAAATGTTGCTAAGACACACGCCCACACTTTGTGATTCTGAGTGAGGCCCAAGTATGTGCAGTTCTGAGAAGTTCTCAGGTGATGCTGATGCTGTTGGTCTAGAAACCACACTCTGAGAACCACTGCCCTGTGTCACCACAGCGAAGCTCCTTGAGTGATTGCCTTCAGTTCCAGCTGCTCTTCTCAACAACTGGACTCGACATATGAGAAAGTATACCAAACTTCCCTCTCCTTTAGGCAGGAAAGATTTGAATATTGAGCTATACAATCTGATGTAGCCCATCGCAACTCCCAATAGTAGACAAATTTGCCAGACATGAATGAACGGGTAATTCTAAAGACAATGACTGTGTCTGAGGGATTGACTAATGTTCCCTTTGGAATGGTTATCAAAAAGGCAAAAATTTCAGCAAATATCTAATTTGGATTTGCAATAAGATCAAAAGAGACACACACCAAGAAAAGGGGAAATAAAAGAGAACTTTGAAGTGAAGGCAGATTGACTTCAGATCAAAGAAAAATGCACGCGTTTTGTTAGTATACAACCAACCAATTAACTATGGCAAATTGGTATTTGAGAATAAGCTTTACAAGTTAACCTTGCACTAGCAGGAAAGTTAATGAGAGGGAAATAATGAAATAAAAGATAAGCCCAAAAGAATCAAATTGCACTCTAAGTACAGTCAAAAAACTTTTTTTCCATAAACTAGTTACCACAAGGTTAATTAACTGAAGGGATGAGTCTTGCTGCAGAAGGGAGCCAGTTGCACTATATCTGAATTCATGTTATCACAGGGGGTTCCTTGTATCTAAGATAGCAAAAGAACAGAGTCCCACAAATGCAAAAAGAAAATTGCCAAGAGCTGAAGAGTATCTCAGTGATCAGATCGTTCACACTTACCAAACAAAAATAATTTTTCAAAAGTCTTGATGGTTGAAATAGAGTGTATAAATTATTTTTTTTAATTTCTAATTCCTTCATATTATGCCGACTTTTAAATATTACTTTTGTAGTGTTGAAACCTATTGACTTTGACTCCTATAAACACCAGGTCATTTTCCTGCCATTCTCCTCTGTTCTTTGGTCTATAAAACTATATTCTGGTTTTTGTTAGACCATTGATGCTTCTTTCAACCTGTATGTTTTTCTGTGTGTATAATGTTGTTCTTGGTGCTAAATACACTTCTGATATTCAGGATAACTCTACATCTGTGACTATTTGCTTATTTTCTTGAAGTTATGAGACTGTTCCTTTTTTTAATTAAAAATACTCAACTTTACGCTAGTGGTGGTGACCACTGAATATAAAGCAACAGTAGTGAAAAATGAACTAACTATTGAGAATGTTGCACACATTACCTGCCCCACCTACACCACCTTTTGGAATCCAGACACTGAGTCTCACTGTTGGTCACTGAACCCTGTACCCAGTCTTTCCCCCCAACCATGGCTGTTTGCACCAGAGGCAGATGCCTGACCCAGGGGAGACTCATCATTAACTGACCAGTGACCAAAGACTTGCGAGGCTTGTCAAAAAAAAAAAAAAAAAGACTGGGCCAATTTTAAATAAGAGTCAAAGGAAATTTCTGGTTGGTGATTGAGTGCTGGAACTGAAAGATCGTATAGAGTTCAGGCTGAGGTCACTATGATTGGCATCATGAAGCTAAAACTAAGAGAAAGTTGGTCTCTAGAGTGAGAAGGAACAGATATGGGAGGGAGGCATAGAAAGCAAGTGACAGACAAGAGTCACTAGCTGCTGGTGTTACCTCAGTCCTTGCCAATTCTGGGGCCTAGTTCTACTTTTCCTTGTGTTTGGGGGCATTTATGAACTTCTGAACCCACTTTGTTTCTGAAGTAACTTGAAACTAACAGAAAACTCTCTAGACACATCTTCATGAGGTTTTTTGGTTTTTTAATATAGAGAAAGCTTTCTAAAATCATTTGTGGGGAGAGAGGAATAAGCTGCCTACCAAACAAAAAAAAAAAATAGGTTGGCATCAGATTTCTTCTCTGCAATACCAAATGCCAAAAAATGAAAATAAAGCAATGGAACAATATATACAGCATTTGGAAGCAAATGGAAATATTACCTAAGAATTCTGAAACCAGTCAAACTAGCATTTAATTTCTCTGGAATACTTGTATCATTTGGGATTCTTATTATAGTTATTAACAACAAGACTTTCTCTGAAAGACAAAACATTCATTTAAGGAATCTTAGGTAGCTCACAGGAGCTGTATGAGGGCCAGAAAATCAGACTTGGAAACCACAGTGGAAATAATACCCAAACCATACTGTGAGACTGCTTGAAAAAGAACTAGTTGTTGCCCCCAACCTCTGGAACTCTCTGACACCATCCTCCCCATAAATTATGATTCTGTGCAGCACTTGATTCCTCACATTGCTCACTTCTGGACTGAAGTCTTGCTTGGGTGGACATGATTGGCAGAAGCTCTGTCACATGCCTGTAGAGTCTGGGAACGCTCGGTTGTTTGGTTTCTCCATTGAGGAAGCAGGATGCATAAGACATGAATTCTCCAAATCTATGAGGGGCATTTCTAAAGCACTGGGAAACCAGAATCCATGACATACCTCTACCATAGTATTCCTGCTGCCCAAGCAATTAAAATAAATGGGAAACTATTAAGGAAATGGTTTGAGCAATAAAACCTTTAAACTTGAATAAACATGTAAATAATTGTGGTTAATCTGATAATGAATCTCATTGTGAATGTCCACGTAACTCAAAAAAACTGAAAAGATGAAATGCTTAATAATTTTAATAATCTTAAATTCCGGATTATTCCAACCCAAACTGGGAAATGAGGGAGAGAAGACATAAAAGCATGCTAAACTTCTAATCTTAAGTAGGCAGTGTCAAAAGATACTATTATACTTTTAACTTGGAAAAATAAAAATTCCATTTTTTTATTTAGTGGTAACCCCAGTGTTAAAAAGAAAGAAAAATTTCCATCCAAATCATTAGTCAAAGATAACTAAGAATACTTGAACAAGATATCAAAGAATGGAGAAAATAGGAGAAGGAGAATTAGCCACAAGAAGCATAAAATGACACAGTAATACCAAATAATGAGTGGATTGAGCACATATGGTAAAATAACCACTCTCAGGTTGGAGTCAAGTAAAACAAAAAATATCCTCCAATTATATACCGTTAGTAAAAGACACATTTAAAATGATCCAGAATGGGGACTTCCCTGGTGGCACAGTGGTTAAGAATCCAGCTGCCAATGCAGGGGACACGGGTTCGATCCCTGGTCTGGGAAGATCCCACATGCCATGGAGCAACTAAGCCCGTGCGCCACAACTACTGAGCCTGTGCTCTAGAGCGCGCGAGCCACGACTACTGAGCCCACATGCCACAACTACTGAAGCCCATGCACTCTAGGGCCTGAGTGCCACAACTACTGAGGCCCTGTGCTGCAACTACTGAAGCCTGCACACCTAGAGCCCGTGATCCACAACGAGAAGCCACCGCAAATGAGAAGCCCGCGCAACGCAACGAATAACAGCCCCCACTTGCTGCACCTAGAGAAAGCCCGCGCGCAGCAACAAAGACCCAACACAGCCAAAAAAATAAAAATTAAAAAATAAATTAATTAATTTAAAAAATGAACCAGAATGTATAAAACTAAAAGCACAACCACTTTTGCACAGGCAAATGCAAAGAAAACAGTAAAGGTAAATTTATGTCAAAGTATAATTCTGGATAAAAGACATCAAACATAATGAAAAGAAGGTGAACATCAGTTATGACTTTCTTTAAACATCAAATAATAGAGCATCAAGTGTATGAAACAAAATTACAAACACAAAGGGATACTGACAAAATCCATGGAACCAGTGACACTGTCAGTCTTTGACAGATGACTTCATCTATACAAAACAAAAGGAGAGTTATTATTTAAAACCACAACTTCCTTCCAGAAAGGGTGGCTCTTGTTAAGATAAAATTCTCAAAAGGTCCTTTTCTTTAGCTGAGGACCTTGGTGGGTTTGGGATCTGTAAAGCCAAGCCTGGAGTTTGAGTGGGAGGAGGATTAGAGAAAATCTCAGAGGTGTGCTTAAGAGAGGCAAGAACTTGGGGTTCTTGGGTACCCAGGAATGGGGGGATTGAGGAACAGAGACAGGAAGACAAAAGGAAAGAGAAGGCAGAAAAAAATGGTAAGAAGTCAAGGTCCTATGAAAACCCTGGTGATGCGGCAGGTAATGATTTTAGAAACAGAGACATAACACTATTTCAGTTGAAATCTAAGTTCTTTGCAAAATCTCTGTTCCAGTAGTAACAGATTCACTTGTTTTTAATTTTCAGAATCTTTTTTTAACAATTGCAGTTATCTTCACCATCACATTATTAATAATTATTCGAATTCACTTATATAGTGGATGTAAGTGTTCACCACTGTTTCCCCTATATAGCATAGAGGAAACACTTTCTTCAAATCTTTATGTTAATATAATTTGGCTTGGCTGGAGTATGTCCTTAAATAGTTTTGCTTTGTTTGTTTGTTTTTTCCCAGAAAAGCTAAGTTGGGAATATACTTTCTAAATCCTTGCTTGTTTAAAATAGTTTTTCTTTTGCCCTCAAACAAAGGATAATTTGGGTCACAACTTCAGTCACAGTTCATTTTCTTCAAAACTCTTAATTTCTAATGTTTACTGTGTCTAAGAAGTTCAACAGTCAGTCTGAGTTCTTTTCTCCTATAGATTACTTTTATTTCCTACCTTGGTGTTTTTAGAGCTTTGTTTTTATCCTTAAAATAAAGCAGTTTTACTAGCTTAAGTCCATGTGTGTGTTTGTTTCCACAGCCCTATCTTTTAGTACTGAGTCTTTTCAATCTTGAGTCTTCAGCTCAGTAAATGTTCTCATGTTATGTCTTTTCAAACCAACCAGATCTACCAAAACAGTGCTCTCCATCAGACACCAGCTGGAATCTTGGTGGTGCCTAAGTGGGGACCATATTGTCAGGAGTTCTTGGTGTCCAGAAGTTGCACTCTATTCCTCTAGAAGTGGAAGCACACCTGTCCTCTACTTTGGTATTTGGTATAACACTTCCCTGTAAGAGTACCAAAGCAGTACTGCTTGTGTTCAAATGCCTTAAAGGATTTGTAATGAAACAGGTTCACTAAAAGAAATTTTACTTACAGTCTACCCTCCTACACCAAGATATATCAATAGATATGAATCCAACAGAGGCTGGAGATGGAATGTAGACAAATCTTACTCATAAACACCACGTTGTGCTCTGGAATTCTCCCCGTGACAGTTATCCTAGGGCAAATTCTCAGACTTCTGTAGAAACTGGTTTGGTTTGGTCATTGCATGAAGCTGTTTTTACAGGAATCTTGTGCACTTTATAAAGAAGTAAGACATTTATATACATCAGCACCAAACTAATCCACCAAACTAAGACACTAGTACAAGGAAGATTGAGAGACAGGAACTGAGGGGATGGAGAAAAATCAGGGGCTTCCAGTCAGACCAGCTGGGTATTTATGCTCAGCCATCACTAGCGTAGAATGGCGAAAATGACCCAGCCTCGCGGAGACTCAAGCCTTTGGGCAGATTTTTGTTTTGTTTGTTTATTTTGTTTTTTCAGTTTTAGAAGAAAATACCTATTTTACCTTGTCCGGTTTTCTGAATAAACGGCCGCTACGAAAATAGGAATAAAGTTGTGTTTAAAGAATGGGATACTGCAACAGTGCTTTGCAATTAACCTAAGGTATGTAAAAATACAGTGAATTTTAGGGTAAAGGTTTTGAAAAGTGTACAGTCAAACTTCTAACATTATACAGCACACTGAAATACAGTGCCAAGTAATTTTGCTAGTTCCATTTTTGCCAAGTTGAAAGCGAGCTGCAGGGCCCAGGAGCGGTTAAAGATTAAACATAAAGGGTATTTTCTTGCCTACTCTAACAACTTGCTCGGAACTCACAGATCACCCGCGGTGTGGAGCCCTACTCTAAGGACGAGAGAAGTTAGCAGCATCCAAACGCAATGTGAAATTGGCCAAGAAAGCGCGTGAACGCTTAACCCAGTTTTAGTGACAGGGCAAGCGCCCCAAAGGCTGGTTTTGGCGAGATCTTGAGAAGCGAAGAAATTGCTAGCGTTCGTGGACCCTCTCGCGAGAGGTTTCGACGCCACGTCAGAAACTAGAGACCCTGACGCCGAGCGACAGGTGCTGGAACAAACCGACGGTGAAAAACGGCGGACGCAAAAGCGCTTCGGTGGGCAGGACTTCCGCCGGAAATGGGGTGGTCTGGGAGATCTCCGAGCGGAATTCAGGCTGGGTTTTTCTTGCAAGTTCGGCCTGGGGGCTGGGTGAAGATGGCTTGCGCCGCTGCGCGGTCCCCGGCCGACCAGGACAGGTGAGTCCGGAGAGAGGAAGGGGCTTGCGGCGAGCCCGCGGGTGTTGCGCAGACTTCCCCAGCCCTGAGGAAGGCTCGCCGTGGGAGCTCAGCCCCAGCCCCGGGCTCCGGGCCTGTGCTCCGGCGTCCGTTCCTCCCTGAGGCCGGCTGCGCCAGGGCTGTTCGCAGGTCCCTAGATCCCAACTTTACCTAGCTCAGTGTTTACCTGTGCGTGAGACAGAGGACTTTGGGTGCTACGTGGACATGCCGTTAAGTAATCACAGTGTGAAAAATCTGTTCTTTCAGTTGTTGGTGCGTTCGGAAAGGCTCGTTTGAGTTCTTTCAAGCCTTTAATACCTCAGACTCCGTAGTTTCTATATAAGAGAGCAGGCCCCGCCATCAGAAGGTTTTGACAGGCACCTGTATCTAACTGAACAGTTACGGCGTTGCTTCCTTCCTCCCTCCCTCCCTCCCTCCCTCTAGCAAGTGATGTTTTTTTCCATCTAAGTTAAAGTTCGCTTTTTAAGTAGAGGGGAGGCAATTTAAAGAAAAAAAGTTAAGCACATAATAGTATAGGTGTACCCGCAATCCTGATGATGATGATGATGATGAAAGAAAGAATGAATGAACTTTTGGAAATATTTCTCGAGTGATACCAGCTGGGCTTTTCCTGTGGCAGGTTCATTTGTATCTATCCTGCTTATTTAAATAACAAGAAGACCATAGCGGAGGGGCGGCGAATCCCCATAAGTAAGGTAAGCGGGCTGATACTTCTGTCTTTGAGGGCCTGGGGAGGTTGTATTGTCAGGGCCACAAAGGCTTCTTTTACTTTACTGCATTGTTTGGGGCATGAGGAGAACGGCAGCCAACAATTGGGGTGCTTTCATTAATACTGGTGATGCAGGAGGGCACTGATTCATAAGTGAAAGAATTTTTTAAGTGGTTCTTCATGAGCCTGTGTTTGAAAGAAGTTGGGGGTGGAGTGTTGTAGGGTTTGCACGTTTTTGTTTTTTTAAACTTAAGGTTATGACACTCTTTCCCTTAATAAAGGAAACCAAAATTCTGGCATTGTACAATATGATATACAGAATGCAGCTGTGTTTTTAAACAAGACTTGCAGAAAATTCACATATGTTGAGTTTTACAGTTTTATGTCCATTATCATCGTCATCGTCTTCTTTTTGAGAGGGGTAAAGTTACTTTAAAATTAATACTTTTTAAAAGTACGTGTTTACAGTTTTAAAAGAGATGATTTCTGCCTTGTGCTGTTTCAGTAGGAAAACCCGAGTTCTTAGTTGGCCTGGTGGCTTAAGTTTAGAAAGTGCCTAGTGCCAAGTGAAGGGGGTCTTTGTAGCTTTTCATTTTCAAAATTAATGTTATATTCTATTTTTTTAAGATTAATTTACATTTTGTAATCTGATGATGGATTTAAGGAACTTGGCCTGAAGCAGTACATTATTTTTGTGTTATTTAATATCTCTCATTCTACTGCTTAAATGTGTAGAGGAAAGTCTGCTTTGCTGCTACAGGGTAAAAGAGAAGACGCCAAAGCACTGATTGAGAATAATGCCTAACATCAAGCCACATTGACAGAGGCCTCTGGAAGCAAGATCTCAAGATAATTTGGAGAATGATTGAATTGTTTTTAGTTTTATTGATTTATAGCATACATACGGAAACATACGTAAATCTTACGTGTTTATTTTGATTAAATTTCATAAAATGAGTACGCATGGGTAACCAAGCACCCAGATTTTAAAAAGAACACGTTACCAGCACTCAGGAAGATTCCTTTATGTCCCTTCCCAGTCTCTGTTCCTTCCATATACACTCACTACAAAGGATGACCCCTGCCCTGACTTCCGATACCATAGATTACTGTTGCTTGTTTCTTATATTTTATTTCAGTGGCATTACACACTATGTACTTTTATGTCTGTCTGATTTCAATGAACATGAAGCTTATGAGGTTTCAGCTTACGAGTGCTTATACCCTGCATTTGTGAGTGTAGTTTGTTGAATTTCATTGCTCTGTTGTAGGGTTTCCCGGCAGCAGCACCACCAGCGTTTTGAGCCAGATGATTCATGGTTGCAGAGGCTGGGCTGTGCTGTGCTGTGTGGGGTTTAGCCGCATCCTTGGCTTCTACCCACCAGAAGCCAGTGCCCTACCCCACCCTAGTTGTGATGATCAAAAATGTCTCCTAGCATTGCTGAATGTCAGGGGGCAAAATTACCTTGCTGAAAGCCACTGCTCTGTAGTACTGCATTGTGTGTATATACCACGGTCCAGCCTACTATTGATGGATAGTTGGGTTGTTTCTTGTTTGGGGCTATTAAAAATAGTTGTACTGTGAACATTCTTGAGATTGTCTATTTTGTATTTTTCCTCGATAACATACCTATAGCAGTGGAATTGCATGGCCATAAAAAATGCATATATTTAACTTTAGTAGATACTGCCAAACAGTTTTCTAAAGTGGTTGCATCTGTATTATGTAGACTTCTTGAAAAAAGAGCCTTGTGGCAAAGACAGTTCCTAGCATATATTTATTTAATAGACAGATGTGTCCATCAAAGTGTACCAATAATGACTACAGAATTCTGAGGGCTTCTGGAGGAGCCAGAAAGGGTACTTGCTGATCAGGACAAACACTACTCCTCACTAAGCAATGGAATCTCCATTAGCCGTACTAAACTTTGTCTATTCTGAACATAAGGTTGTTATACCTTATAATTTGCTGAGTATGGACACTAAAGAGTAAATACAGACAGAAAGAAAGAAAGGAGGGAGGGAGGAAATGGTTGCATCTATAATAGTTGTTAAACCAGTATTAACCCTGTGAAGGTTATGTTCTCTTGGAAGGGAGGTGGATACACAAGTATGAATCAGTGTGAGTCCCAGGAATTTAAAAATTACAATGGAAACAACTGTACCTAAAAAAAAAAAAAAAAAGGAAACCTAGGATTTTGGTATGTGTTTTGATCAGATATTTGAAATGATTTATACAACAATGTAGCAATATCCACTTAAAGCTGAGCTATTTAGTGTTTTTGTTTTTAACTTTTCAGGCTGTTGAAAATCCTACAGCTACAGAGATTCAGGATGTATGCTCAGCAGTTGGACTTAATGTATTTCTTGAGGTATGATATGGTTCTTTGTTCACTATTTTCCATACTCATCTCATTGACATAATAACTTTCTTAAAGCCTGTTTTTATTTATTTCTTTATGTTAGAAAAATAAAATGTACTCTAGAGAATGGAATCGTGATCTTCAGTACAGGGGCAGGGTCCGGGTCCAGCTCAAACAGGAAGATGGCAGCCTCTGTCTTGTACAGTTCCCATCACGTAAGTTTTTTTTAATGAATGAATTAAGTTTGGGATAGGTTACTCCTCTACACTGTCAAAAATGTTCTAAAACTGACCTTTTGACAGGTCAAAAACGTAATTTGCATTCTATAGATTAATTTAGAAAAAGGGCTGCTGCTGATGCAGAGAGGTAAACAGTGCTTTTAACTTCTTTTAAGTTAAGGACCTTTGAGAATGTGATGAAACCTACTAATCATTTCTCCAAAAAAAACACATTGTTGCGTGAACATTTTGTAATCCTCTGGAAGTCCCATCATTGTTCCCAGGTTAAGAATGTGAAATTATTAAATGGTCACACATTACTGCTATTTCAGATCCTAGAGACCCTTGAGGTCTGCTATTCATTTCTGTCAGTAAATTTAAAAAGCCATATTGAGGGCTTCCCTGGTGGCGCAGTGCTTAAGAATCCGCCTGCCAATGCAGGGGACATGGGTTCAAGCCCTGGTCTGGGAAGATCCCACATGCCGTGGAGCAGCTAAGCCCGTGCACCACAACTACTGAGCTTGTGCTCTGGAGCCCGCGAGCTACAACTGCTGAGCCCACATCCCACAACTACTGAAGCCCGTGCGCCTAGAGCCTGCGCTCCGCAACAAGAGAAGCCACCGCAGTGAGAAGCCCATGCACTGCAACAGAGTAGACCTCGCTAACCGCAACTAGAGAAAGCCCATGCGCAGCAACTAAGACCCAACGCTGCCAAAAAATATATAAATAAATAAATTTATTAAATAAAAAAATAAAAACCCATATTGAGGGAATTCCCTGGCGGTCCAGTGGTTAGGACTCTGTGCTCTCACTGCCAGGGGCCCAGGGTTCAATCCGCAGTCAGGGAACTAAGATCACACAAGCTGCACAGGGTGGCCAAAATAAATAAATAAATAATTTTAAAAATTAAAAATAAAAAGCCATATTGAGCGAAAAACGCAAGAGATATGCATAGTGTGGTGCCACTTAGGTATACATTTAAATACAAAATATTACTGTTTATTGATTGATGTATATGCAGTATTGTTTATTGACATATATATAAACACTTTTGAAATGGACTAGAAGAAAACACCAAGTCTTAAGGTAGTAGTTAACCTAATGGCGAGTAGGGAGTGAGGAGTGTGGTCAGGGGTGTGATGGTCAGAGTAGATTGTAGCATTAGCTCTAGTGTTTTATTTCTTAAAAAACAATGAGAACCAAACAAAACAAACTTCAGTATTCCAATATATTAACTCGGTGTATTGGGAAGATGACTATTTATTTACATGTAATTCTTTTCTGAATTTTTTATTTGTAAAAAATATGTTCTAGGTTTTTTAAATGGAGCTGTTAATTTTTTTCTTGACACAGTAACCCCAGAGTGACAACTGAATTGTTTTTAATTGAATTAAAATAACTGGTTATTATTCTAACATAATTTTTTGGTTATTAATATCTACCAAAACCTGTCAGGATTGGTAGATATTTCTAGAAACTTAAGGGTCTGACTCGGGAATGACAGGTAGTATATTCAGTGTATTTTTTCTTTTCTTTGGCATCTTCCTACACTACTTCTTACAAGTCAAAAGACCAAAAAAAAAACTAAAACAAAAACCATCAACCTTTTGCTTTGACTAGTTAATAACATAGAAGTAAAAACTACAGTTGAAAAGATGTTGCTTCCTGTTTCCAGTAAGAAAGTAAAAAACAGAGCTGAGCGACTGATGTGTTGAAAGCAGCCACTGGAGCTGGAGGAGGTGGTTGGTGCCCAGAGCAGGGGGAACGTGGGCATAAATCATTTGGGCGTGTGAGTGACATATTTTGTAGCTTAATGACATGGGCGTTTGCTGTAAGACTGAGAGGGCCTGTGCTTCCTAGCTTAAGTTACAATGATATCCTGACTCTGTTTTCAGCTTGTTATGTTTAGATATATTTTCCTTTGATCTTCAAGTCAATTCCTAGGACCAAGATTAAATTTTTTATTTCAAATAAAGTGTCCTAAATTTTTATTTTGTTCATTTAAATATTTCAGCATTGTTCTTAATACATTTTCTCCAGGAAAGGTCCCCACTTGAGAAAATCAGTGTCTTCATAGTCATTTGATTTTTTCTTTTTCTTTTTTTTTTTGGTACGCGGGCCTCTCACTGCTGTGGCCTCTCCCGTCGCGGAGCATAGGCTCCGGACAAGCAGGCTCAGCGGCCATGGCTCACGGGCCCAGCCACTCCGCAGCATGTGGAATCTTCCCGGACCGGGGCATGAACCCATGTCCCCTGCATCAGCAGGCGGACTCCCAACCACTGCGCCACCAGGGAAGCCCTGCTTTTTTCTTTTTAAATTCTTATTTTCTTGATGTGGTGATGATTTCTTAAACTTCATGATTTTCAAGTTAACGACCTTTTATGTCTTATTTCTCAGATTATACACTAAGCCTAACTTCTTGTTCCTAGGTAAGTCAGTAATGTTGTATGCTGCAGAAATGATACCTAAACTGAAAACAAGGACACAAAAAACCGGAGGTGGTGACCAGAGTCTTCAGCAAGGAGAGGGAAGTAAAAAAGGGAAAGGAAAGAAGAAGAAGTGACCTGGTATGAGAATCAAGGATGTGGTACTACTGTAAGAGACATGAATGGAGGTTTCTCATTTGTATCTGAGAGAAACAGAAGCTTTCTGTTTGCATCATTTAACTGAACTATGAACATTTGTGCCTCCCAGCTTCAGCATCAGAGTTGACAATGAAATAAATTTACATCAGAAATATGCATCCAGCTCTTAGGAAGTATAAAAGAAATTTTTTCTTTTTGCCTTTTAATGCAGTTTTTGTGAAAGAATCATTTTTTTAAATGGACAGTGGACTCTACCATAAGTTACTTGAAATCCTATATCTGTTTGTCCTCTGTGTAAACATGTTTCAGATAAATGAGTTTAATAAGATTTGAAGTACACATTTTGTTCCTCTTTTAAGTTAATGAAATAAATTTCAAACTGACTTTTGTAGCTTTTGCTTACAAATTAGTTAATGCCAGCAGAGGCGATAAAGAGAATAAAATGGGGAGTGGAAGCGTAGTGTGAGCCTAAAACCAGAAGAAAGTGGTTAAATCCTTTTGGAGGTCTATGAACAGGCAGTCTGTAGATCATATTCTTTTTTTTCTTTTTACTTGGAGTATAGTTGCTTTACACTACTGTGTCAGTTTCTGCTGTACAGCAAAGTGAATAAGCCATACATATACATATATCCCCTCTTTTTTAGATTTCCTTCCCATTTAGGTCTCCACAGAGCACCAAGTAGAGTTCCCTGTGCTATACAGTAGGATCTCATTAGTTATCTGTTTTACACATAGTAGTGTATATATGTCAGTCCCAATCTCCCAGTTCATCCCACGCCCCCTTCCCTTGTGGTATCCCTATGTTTGATCTCTATGTCTGTGTCTGTCTTTCTGCTTTGCATATAAGATCATCTGTACCATTTTTCTAGATTCCACATATATGCATTAATATATATTTGCTTTTCTCTTTCTGACTTCACTCTGTAGATCATATTCTTCTACTCAATTATTGTAATTGAATTGTTTAATCAATTACTAGTTTGTTGGCATGTGGAAAGTCCTGGAGTTTAAGCTTTAGATTTGCTTATTGTGTAGACTTAAGAATATTATTTTACTTGGAGTTCTAAAATTACCTATGCTTTAGCACCTTGACATAAACATTTTTTCAAGAAACTAAATTGGATTGGTGATTCTAACTTTATTCCAAAGCACTGTTCTAAAAGTGGTGATTTTGTGTAAAATTTAAGAGACTCCTTATCCAGCCATATGTTTTTGTCTACTGATCATCTCTTGGGGAACTGCCTTCCCTGACTCCATATGCTTCTGGAAGGGCAGTTAATTACAGGACTGCATCCTGACCACAGGATATGACCCAAGCCAGGCCAATGGATTATTTCTCACAAATATTAAATCTGGAGTAGAAACACAAGTACAAATGGTGATGGGAATTGTTTACAAACTTGAGCTATCCTGATTCCTGTCTTCCTGAGGCCTGGTATAGCTCTTCTGTGAATCTTATGAGCCCCCTTATGTCCTCCTTTAAATCCCCATTTCTTTAAGTTTTTATTGCTTGAGATCAAACAATTCCAAGTGATTACAGAATAAACGAAGCCAGACTTTCAGAACTTTAAAAGGGGTTACACATCCAGGCTGTATGAGATGATCCAGTGGTATGCAGGAAGAAGTATTAGAATTGTTACTTAGGTTTTTTTCTCTCTAATGACTTCTGTTGTTAATATGTTTTATAGTGAACATAATAGTACAGCAGTTTATATATCAGACTTACAAATAAATACAGGGTTGCAAAACATGATTCAGAGAAGCCCTCTTTGGGGAAGTGTATCACTTAGGAATGTGTTTGGCTGTGTAACAGAAAACGATGAGGGACTTAAGCAGGAATTAAATTTTTTCAAATAACATGAAACCCAAAGGTTATTATAGGTGTTGGTTCGGTTGCTCAGTGATGCCCTCATACCTTTCTACTCCGCTATCCATGGCATGTTTCTAACATCCTTACAGTTGTTGCAAGCTTGTAAAAGGGATGATACCAGACCTGACATTGTATCAGAGTTCCACATCTGTCCCCCGTTAAAAGGAAAGCCAGAGATTTCTCAAAATCCCTCCTGGCCAACTTTCACTTAAGTTTCATTGTCAAGAACTCTGGCACAAAGTGAAATACAGCCTTTCAGTCCTGATAGTAGAGGCAGCCAAGGAAGTGAGTAGTTGAGAGTGGATACTGGGGCGGTCAACTTAAAAGATTTGTTACAGAAAGATCACTAGAATCTAAAATTCTTTTACTTATGGGACAATAGGATTGTCAGAAAAGGTTTCACAACTATTGCTGTAACATATTGCTGTTTCTTCATCTTGCTGCAATCAGTGAATAATTAACTTTGCTTCTTTCCCAGTCAAGTGAAAAATAGACTCTTTTCTAATGAGCAAAATTGAGCATTTATTCATATGTTGAAATGTCATTTGTATTTATTTCAGTGAATTATGTTCACATCCTTTGCCCTTTTTTTTAAGGACTTTATTGTTATCAATATTGTACATAATTTAAAGAGCCAGCCAGTTTTAATAGTTTCAATTTTAGGCATTAACTTCCATCTGTAGAGGAGGATGATTTCGTTTTCCTTCCTTTACCCCCAACACATGCATGCATCTTTCCCATCTTCCCTCCTACCACTGTATTTTATAATTTTAATCACTATTCAGAGTTTACATTATTATCCTATACTCCATTCATAGCTGAACCATGTAGTACCTTTGCTGTTCAAAATTACGGTCAGGGATCCAGCAGCACTGGGCTCCCCTGGGAGTTTGTGAAAAATGCAGAATCTCTGGCCCAAGCCCAGAATTTGAATGCATTTAGGAAGATCCCCAGCTGATCTCCAGAAACACTCTCGAGTATGCTGTGGTTATTTTTTATTTCTTTGGGGCTAATTTTTTTCTTTTATTTGCTCAGTTTTCTGAATATTTGTCACTAACTCAGCCATAAACTATCAGTTGTCAAAACAACCTTACAAATAGTTTGTTCACATCAGATAGTTTATTTTTTTTGTTTTTTTTAATTTATTTTTATTTTTGGCTGTGTTGGGTCTTCATTGCTGTGTGCGGGCTTTCTCTAGTTGCTGCGAGCAGGGGATACTCTTGTTGTGGATCATGGGCTCTAGGTGCGCGGGCTCAGTAGTTGTGGCACACAGGCTCAGCAGTTGTGGCTCATGGGCTCTAGAGCGCAGGCTCAGTAGTTGTGGCGCATGGGCTTAGCTGCTCCGTGGCATGTGGGATCTTCCCAGACCAGGGCTCGAACCCGTGTCCCCTGCATTGGCAGGCGGATTCTTAACCACTGCACCACCAGGGAAGCCCAAGTAGTTCACTAATTTCATCTTTTTAAAGAAGTCTCTTCTGGAGCCTTTCACCTGGCTCTAATCTCTACTAGTTACCCTTTCCACCCAGTGCACAGCTTCACTCAGGTCTCTCTCTTCACCATCATTCAGAGTATGACTCGCTTCACTACTTTGCTGTTTTTGGATATCCTGTATTTCTGCATGTTATGTATTCTTTCTTGAGTTACTTCTTTGTTTTGTGTAGCCCATCTTCAGGCTCTTCCTGGGAAAAATGTAAGGGAGGTAAATGTTCTTAGACCTTGCATATCTGAAAGTGTCATCATTCTACCCTCACACTGTTTGGCTGGGTATAGAACTAGAATTGGAAATCATTTCATTTCAGAAGTCTAAGGGCATTGCTTCATGGTCTTCTGTTGTAGCCATTCTAGTTCATGATCTGTTGTGACTCACATTTTTCTTACTGAAACTCAGATCTCAGTATTCTTAAATATCACAACAGTGTGCTTTGTGTGGGTCTCCTTTTGTCTATTGTACTGGGTACCTAATGGGCCCTTTCAATATGGAGACTTGTGTTCTTCAGTTCTGGGAGATTTTCTTGAAAATTTCATTGATTTTTCTCCCCTTTCTGATCTTGGAATTGCTTTTTTAAAAAAATTAGACCAACAGCTTTATTGAAAGATGAGAACAGAGCCCCTCTTCCCCCGGGGTTCTGGTGGCATCAACTTCAGGCTCTGAGCATCTAGGCATCCTATAGCCGGAGAGCTGATCTTGGAATTCCTTATTTAAATATTGGACCTGCTGGGCAAGTCCTAAAATTTTCTTATCTTTTTTTCTTATTTCCATTTCTTTGTCTTTATGTTCTAGTTCCTAGAATTTCTCAGCTTTATCTTCCAACCCTTCTATTGAACTTTTCATTTTTCTTGTTATTTTCAACTTCTGTAAGCTCTTTTGTCACCTAAATGTTTCCTTTTTCTAGCATTCTATTCTTATTTCATGGATGTAATTTCTTCTTTCTTAGAGGGTATGGTTTATATCCTTTTACTTCCAAGTCACTTTTTTTTTTAATTGTTTTTATTTAGATTCCTGTCATGTTTAAGTGGCTTTCCTTAATTTTTTTTTAAGAGTGAAAGACCAAAAAAGTTGATTGGAAGTTCTGAGCATATAAGAAGGGCTTGCAGACTGTGAGTTTCACTAAAGGGATATCTGGCTGAGACATTTTGGGGGAAACTTCCAAGATCAGAGGTGTTTTCTCTTAGGCTGATGTGCTTCCCCAGAGAGAAGTCTAAGAAGCTTCCAGGAGGATAAAGATCTGGGAGCCTAGTGAGAGAAGGCAGGGTGGGGCTAATGGGTCTCAGCATTTAGTTGCTCAATCCTGTTTTTAATACAACTTCCTTCCCTTAACTCTGCCTGTGTCCCCTACTCCAAAGATCCTCTTACTATCTCCAGAGGATAAACCTCCAGTCTTTACTTGGATATGAATAGTTCTTCCCTAAACCCTTTTTTTTTTTTTAGTTTCCTCCCAACATTAAGATGCTCTTTACAGTTGTTTTGATATTGAGGGTAACTATAATGAAATTTCTGTACCCAAAGAGAGACTAGGTGGGGTAGGCAGAATGGGCCGCTCTCCCTACCACTGGCCCCGCCCCCGCGGAAAAAAAACAAAAACAATAAAAACAAAACCACCTGTGAGTATGTTACTTTACATGACAAAAGGCTTTGCATATGAGATTAAGGATCTTGAGCTGCAGAGAGTATCCTGGATTATCCAGGTGAGCCCAATGTAAATCACAAAGGTGCTTATAAAAGGGAAGCAGAGGTCAGAGTACCAAGTAGCCACAAACGAGGAATGCAGGCAGCGTGTAGAAGCTGAAAGCAGCAAGGACATGGATTCTCCCCTACAGTCTCCAGATGAAATGCAGCCCTGCCAACCTCTTGGATGTCTGACCTTCAGAACTGTAAGCTAATACATCTGTGTTGTTTTAAGCCACTGAATTTGTTGTAATATGTTACAGTAACAATAGGAAACTAACACACCAGGTGAACTCATGAGCTAAGACAAACTCTCCAGACCTTGGGATTCTCGACCTTACTAGTAGTCTCTACCAGTAGTTCTTGTTGGCGAAAAATTTAATCAGTTGATCTAAGAAAGAATGGGAAAATTTTATTCAAGCCAAATTTGAGGATTGAGCATCCTCAAACCCGGGAAGAGCATCTCAGAAAGCTCTGAGAATTGTTCTGCCCATTAGAAGTCAAGACACAGTTTATATATGGTTTTTTTTAAGACAGGGCTGTATGTTAAATGATGTGTTTGTACTTGACAGTTTTCATAATCCAGATCTAAGCGCCATCGTGGTGGGTTATGTGAACCTTTACAAGCTCAAGAAGCCTGTTATCTTTCAAGGAGTTGTCTTGTTGATGCTAGGAGAATGTTGCTATTTATGGTTGAGCAGGTATTCCTGCTAATGGGGGAGCTTTGGTCAATGCATAATGTGGGTACACAGTGCACACTGGGGGGAGAGGGGAGACCAAAGGACAGAGAAGAATTTTTATGTTTAAATTTTTCTTGTCTTGCCATAAATACGAATCTTATTTCACATTCTCAACCCTGGCTGCATGTTTGAATCACCTGAAGAGTTTTAAAATACTGGCACCTGGGTGTATAGCAGGTTAATGTTAGAATTTCTGGTAGTGGAGGCAGATACCAGTATTTTTTGAAAGCTGCTCAGATGATTGTAATGCACAGCCCAGGCCTGAAGACCTCTGTATACTAAGTGTAAAGAGAGCATTAATCTAACCCAGTGGTTTTGTGTCCAATTGTGATTCCTGGATCATTAGCATCACCTCGGATCTTGTTGGAAATGCAGATTTTTCAGCCCTGCCACAGGCTTCCTGAATCAGGAACTTTGGGGATGAGGCCAGCAATCTGTTTTACCAATTCCCGATCCCGCAACCCCCACCAAGAAATCCTGATGCACACAAGTTTGAGAACCACTAATTTGACCAAATAACCTCTTTATTTCTCTTAGTTCTCTGAGGTGTGTGTTTACAAAGATACTTTATAAGCTAATACTGTAGTAAGCAGCCAGAAAAACTTTTAAATAAGGTCATTCTCAAATATATTTACTTTCTCCTGCTGTATTATATAGAACTGTAATATTTGATGGCTAAGGATGTGAATTGTATCTATTACTCTAAACACCATGATTCTAGACATACAGACATGTAATAAGCAAATGCAGGAGATGAAGCTGACCAAAGTACGCCCTCCAGAAGTAGGTCTTTTTAATAAAATCCCAAGTTCTTTTCTTGGTCTCTTAAAGTACAGAGTGATTTGGAGGCACATATGTGTTTACTACATCAAAATATACTTACATGCAATAATAACACCAACTAGTAGCTGTATGCGACTGTGTGTAATACATTATGCCAGTAGAAAGCAGTACAGCTGACAACTATCACAGTCAACTATCCAGTGATAACTTTGCAAACAAACGGCTCTCCAGAGCTGCAGTTTTGCAACTGGATAGTCAGTCAACCGCAGATCGTGTAGTACTGTAGTATGTATTTATTGAAAAAAATCCATATGTAAATGGACCCGTGCAGTTCAAACCTGTGTTATTTCAAAGGTCAAGAGTAGTTTAGGTTTCCTCTCCATCTCATGCTAATTACTGGTAGAAACTTTTTTTGGTTGGTATGTTTTTAGGGAAAGTCTTTTAAGCCCCATCAGATAAAATGAACTAAAACAGCTCAATGAGATAACGGAATTTTATTTACATCCATTTTCATTTACTGTATCACATCTTCAGGATAGTTGGTAACTTATTTAAAGGCTATGCTCATGTTCTTCAGGCTGTAGGCAGAAGACTCCCCAGAGTAGCAGTAATTGTCAATCAGAAGCTCTTAAGTAGGAGAAGAATTGTCGTAGGAATTCTTTGCCTTTACATATCCCCGAAATAGTGTTCATGTATAAACAAATGCTTGTCTTATAGCTAGACACAGGCTCGATTAGTTTTTCAAATACTCTAGCCATGGCAATATCTTATTTGGGAAAACGAAACAGACAGAATTGCTCAACTCATAAGTTCTCCTGTCATTAATATGTACACGTTGACTGCCAAAAACAGTAACTAAAATTTCTTACAGAATGCACTGCAGGATAAAGCTATAGGGATAAAAAATATTGCATTCAGAATTTTCTTAGTATAGTAGTTTTAAAACTGATACTAGCCTGTAAGTAGTTATGAGCAATAGTAACTTGTATGCTCCACCTTGCCTGATACTTTGTATACTAAAAGTTACATATTTTGTATACTAATCTGATTATATATTCTGATTAGCTAGAAGTTGCTAATTTTCATTCTTCTGTCACCAAGAAAAGCATAGTTTATTTATGGGGAAAGGGATTTAAATACTCCTAGAGGTACTTTTTAAAATCTTTAACCTAAGGCTTGATTTTTCTTCCAATAACAAGTAATTCTGTTTGCTTTCCAAAAGTTTTTTATTTTTTAAGGTATGGTTAATAAGATGCCTTATCATCACATTCCCCCCCAAAAAAATATTATTATAATATTGGGTGTGATATTATCCATATTATTATTAGGGTGATATTATCCCCTATTTTTGATATCTTTGATATTTCATGAGAAATGATTTCATGAGACATCATGATTTTACCTAATTGTTATCTAAAAGGGAACTAATCATCTTTATTTGCTTTAAGAAATATTTTACAGGCCTGGATATTTAATTTTAGTTTTGTTATGCTCTTGTTTGGTCAGTTTAGTCTAATTCAGAAGCATCCTAGCAGTATGGTTGGTGCAAAGCTCAGATTCTGTAGTACAGACAAGTTGTCAAGGTCCCTATAAGCTATGTGGCTAATCAAGCTAGTGACATTAATTTTAACTTTGTGTTCTGTACTTAAACTATGAGGTTGTGTGCAGTTTATCAAAGTAAAGCATAAAGATGAAGGCGTGTAAATGGACTACAAATGATTCTGATTTGTAAACTAGGGAAGCATCTGGTGTTTGACCTTAAAGGCCAGGGAAAGAAGGTGAAGGCCGTTTGTCTTAACCACTGCCAACTGGATTATGGGTTATATCATACTTCCTTTCTTCTCCGAGAATTGCTCTTAGAGCCTGGTGTCATCATTAGCATGTAGTTGCTAATGATAAAAACAAGAATGTACATGTAATCAGAAGTGGGCAAGCCTCTGGAGGTTCCTTAACTGCTTTTAAAAAGACTGGAAAAGAAACAAGACTAAACCAACATATTATTCAGCTATGAAGGTGAAACCAGGGATGGTTTCCACTATAGCATCTTAAAAACAGATTGAAAGCTTATCAGCCAATTTTTAAAAAGCTACAAGACAATATTAGTAGTTCTGCAGAACTGGGAGCTGTGATGTGTGTGTGTACCTTTCCCCATTTATCACTCAACTGACTGCTTTACAAAGCTGTTTTTGTATTCAGCTGCTACAATGTTAGGAAAACCACCAGGCCAGCCTCCAGTTCAGCCTCATTTATCACTTAACTGTTCACTCGAAACACTACTCATGTGTATTAATTTTCTAAAGTATTATTCAGATCACACCAGCACAGTGGAACCTTCAGCCTTTGGCAGGAGCTCCCCATGAGCATTACGCACAGACAGTAACATTTCCCTATGCGTGTGTATGCACAAATACATTAAAAACATTTAATGCAAAATTGTACATTACATGAAGTAGACCGTTATAGAGTATCCTAAAAGTACAGAGAAAATGCATGCAGAGAGAGCCCACTAAAGTACAAAGCCTGTAGGATATATAATTTTAAGTTTATTTTTCCTGCAGGATGGTGACATGTGTCTTTTCCTACCCAGAGGCAAAATGTACTTTCCAAAAACTTGGACACTGCCCATTGCATTAAATTTAAATGTTCCCTGTGTATACAGACAGTAAAAGTAAGCAAAAAAACTTACACATTCCTTTTTTTAATATATCAAAAATGTTTCCAAGGCAACATTATTAAAATGATTATACCACAGTTCCTAATATAACATCAAGCTCTAAAAGGAAGGTACAGAGAGGGCAGAAAGGTTTCATCCAGTCAGTGATTTAGGTGCTCTTCTTTTCCTCACCCAGTAAATTCACAGCAGCTTTCTTGGCTGTTAGGAGGAAAGAAAATTGCATCAGAGCTATTTGCAATGCGGTTCTGTGCCTAATGTAGCTACTAGATTAACAACTTGGATGACTCATGCTCAGATGAGAACATACCGAGGTTTGTGGGCAGGGCTAGGAGAGTTTCCCGGAAATGGACAAGAGACCTCTTCAAGGGCAAATCCTGAGTACTTGAGCAGAGTTACTGAAGATCGTCTGGCCTAGCCCCCTTGTAGTGACTGTCACCTAAGCCATTGCCCTCTGTCCTCCTTTAAGTATCACAAGAAGTAGAGATTCCTTGAGCGTATAGTGTCCCCTGCACATTCAAGAAATTCTCCTTTGTGCCTGAGTGCTCACCTGTACAATTTCACTATGTCTCAGTCTGATGACAACAGGGTCGGCTGTCTATGCCTTGGTGACAAAAATCAGAGAAAACCATCATTCCCCGAATCAAGAAATGACGGAATACTTACATGCATGTTTATGTTTTATCGTTGTGCCACCATTTCCTTGTATGATGGGAAGAGTTTGCTTATGATGGGAAGAGTTTGCTGTAAGTGTTCAAGTTCATGGCACGAAGCTACATTCATCAGGAAAATATTCTTATATCTGTGGGAGATTAAGCCCCACCTACCCTGCCTAATTACCAAGTGGCTTGAAATGTGCCGTAAGAGTGAGTGTGATATGCGTGATGGGGCAGGGGGGCGTGTTCTGGAAGCCTCCAGGCCTCCTGAGATTCCACAAACTGCAGCTGTTCTTGATGGAGCCCCAAGGGGAATGCCAGCCAAGGAGGCCCTCCTTGTTCACCAGCTGCCTGACAGCTGCTCTCCCTTCACTCAATTAAAATTGCTGAACAAAGTTTACACAGAAACTGCAGCTTCTCTCTTAACTAGCCTTTTGCAAAAATGTCCTTTTTGGAGAATCCAGAAACTGGGAGAAAAGTCTAAAATGTGTCAGCACCTAAATTCCTCTTAACTTATTTTCATTCTCACACCTGTGTTTAGGAATGTATCAAAGTAAAATCGGATTTCAGAGTACTGAGATCTGAGAGAACCAAAGACTAAGAAATGTGGGCAAATTAGACAGAAATGACATCACCAGAGGTTGCTGGTTAGGCTAAGAGCAAGGAGGAACAGTTAAGAAATCTCTTAAAAAGGAACTGGCGATCCCAAAGCGGGAGGATGTGAGGAAACTAAAAAACGTTCTGAAGGAGACTGGAGCCATGTGCCCAGGAGCGGGCGTCGGGAGAGAACGGCCTGTTGGGGGGGTGGGGGGAGAGCACACCACTGCGGGGACACACAGCTGCCGGGGGACCGTCTGGGGGATCTTCCTTCCTCAGGGGCCAGGTCACCTCTTGTCTCCCACTTTCTCATTATTGTAGAACTTTTTTTTTTTAATTCTCTAATTCTATGCCCATTCTCCACTTTTTAAAACCCTTACTGTGCCCTCTGGAATTTAAGTCCCATCATTAGCGAGATCTCCTCTATCCTCATCCATTTCTCTGAATGTTTCCTTCACCTTGTTCCTTTTAAAGAAACGTGGCTGTCCCCTAAGGACACTGCTTTCTCAAGTTTCGGCTGTTTTTTCCTTCCATGACCCTGGTACTACTGGGTCTGGAGGTCCAGAAAGCGTCCTTTGTTCTTCAGGGCCATGTTCAGAATCTCATGTCATCAAATTATCTTTCCCACTAGCCCTTCTTTTTCCAGTCCACTGACCCTTGGGCTGTGCTGCCTCATTTCTTTAAGATTTTAACTCCAAACTAAATATCACTCTCTAGCACTACTCTTACTTTATCAGTAATTACGATATTCTTCCAGTATCCTGGCCTCTTGGTTCCTCCCCTCCAAAAACCTTGACGTTCCACCCTACCTGCTCCAGCCTACCTCACGTCCTCACTGTCACAACCAGTAATGGCTGCCTCTCTCCGGTCTCAGCGCCGAGCGTCCCACTCCACCATCACCTCCTACCATTGCAGCCCGCTCCCTCTATTTTCCTGACTCCGAGTTCTTCTTCCCCCACCACCTGGTTGTATAAGCCATCGATTCTATCACCCCTTTCACTGTTCCTCACTTCCCTTTTGTCCTCACTTCCCTCCTCCGCCATCAAACATGAACCACTCATTAGGTCCCCCTTCAGAGCTCCCACTTAACCAAGTCAACCCGGATGCAGCTCTCCATCTATCCCACAGCTGCACCCACACAGCTGGAAATGTGGCTGGAAAAGAAGACACAAGCAGACTACGCGGCCTCACTGTAAGTCCAGGAACACAAACCTCCCGTGAGCCTCTAATGCCCCCTGGCGATCACACGACACTGTCCTAGTCCATCCACTCGCCCCTGTCTTAGAGCGGCCAGCACATTACAGTCACACGCACCGGTCACCGTGTCACCTCTGGCTGTGTGTTGCGTAAAGCTACAATGGCAGGGTTGAGTAGATGCCACAGAGACCTGACGGCCGGCAAAAGCTGAAGTATTTATTATCTGACCCGTTACGGAAAAAGCTTGCTGACCCTCGTCCTAAGTAACTATTTCATACCATCTCCCCTTTCTATCACCTCCTTCCCCACCCTCTCTCAGTTGACCTTCTTAGTTTACTGAGGAATTTGATGTGATGAGAAAATCACTTCTGTAAGCTCTCACCATCACATACACTCAGCTACCAGCATCTTCACCCATCAACACTGATTCCCCTCCTATGATTCTAAACTGTTCCTGCTCCTACGACCGATCCCTCTATTTGTACTCTAGACCCTGTCCCCTCTGGTCTATTCCAGGACAGAGCTCCAGCAATTCACCTCCTCACTCCTATCATTTTTTTGCTCTCTACTGGATCATTCCTATTAATTTTCAAACCTACTTTGTTTCTTCTACCTTAAGAAAAAGAAAAAAACATCCTCAGGACCCTAGTACCTTCCTCCAGTTACAGCCCCATTCTTCTACTCCTCTCTGCGGGAAACTTCTGAAAAGACTAATCTATGTTCTCTTATGCCCTTCCTCCCATAAAATCCATTCTGATCAGGATTTTGCTCTCACCACCCCACAAACTCTGTTTTGTCAAGACGACTAGTGCCTTCCTCACTGCTAAATCCAAGAGTCAGTTTTCGGCCTTTAGCCTCCTTGACCCATCTGTACCGTGTGACCACAGACCCCTCCCTCCTCTTTGAAACAGTGTCTTCACTTGGCCCCAAGGATACCACAGTCTCGAGTTTTCTTGCTTGCTCAACTGGCCAGTCCTTATCAGTCTTATCAGTTGCTTCTCATTTCTTCGATCTCAAATATTGGTGGCCACAGGGCCCAGGCCTCAGACTTCCTCTTTTCTAACTACACTCACTCCCTTGTGATCTCATCCAGTCTCATGCTTATTATACTGTCCATATGTGGGTAACCCCCCTCCCCCAAATTTCTATCCCTAGCCCTATCCTGTCTCCTGAACTCTCAACATCCATATCCACCTGGCTGTGCTGACTTCTCCATGTACCCAGTAGACACAAAGTTATGTCCAGAACTAAATTCCTTATTTTCCCCTCTACACCTGTTAACACCCAGTCTTCCCCAGCTCAGTGGCAATTCTATCCTCCCATGTGTTCAGGCTAAAAAAACTTGGCCTCGTCCTTGACTCCTCTCTCATACTCCATGCCTGATCCATAAGCAAATCCTACTGGTTCTAACTCCAAAATATAGCAAGGATCTGACTTCTTACCTCCTACTGCTACCACTACAAACAAGCCACCACCACCACCTTCAGCCAGATCACCGCAATAACCTTTTATCTGGTCTCCTGATTTCCTTCTTGTCCCCCTTCAGTCTATTCTTAATACAGTGGCCAACATAAGCCTGTTCCAACAGAGGACGAATCATGTTGCTCCTTTGCTCACAGTTCTCCAATGGCACCCCAGCTCACGCCCATCTCACGCAGAATAAAAGCCCAAAGCCCTTACAGCAGCCTGGTGGGTACTATATGATCTGTCCTCTTCCAGCTCCACTCCCCAGCCTCTCTGACCTTGTCTCCTTCAACTCTCCCTCTAGGTCACCCCCTGCCAATCGTACTCTGCCCACTCCCGGCTTTTGCACATGCCGTTTCTTCTATCTGCAGCTTTCTTCCCCATGGTTCCTACCCTTAACACTTTCAACTTGGACTCAGTACAGCCTTCTTTGTGAGGATTTGCTACATCACTCTATTGAAAATTGTAAGCTTCCCATCAGCCCCTGGCACTCTCTATCTTTCTATCTGCTTAATCTTTCTCTGTATCATCTGCTAAGTATGCCATATAACTTGCTTTTCAATGGTATTGTCTCTCTCTTTCTCTCAACAAGATTGTAACCTTCATGAGTTCACTATGGTCCATTGGTCTATCTGGTTCCCTG
Organism: Delphinus delphis; assembly: GCF_949987515.2. Lineage (NCBI taxonomy): Eukaryota > Metazoa > Chordata > Mammalia > Artiodactyla > Delphinidae > Delphinus > Delphinus delphis. The sequence continues at coordinate 81,678,743 of NC_082685.1, forward strand.
GTTCATGCCCAGTGCTATGAACATGCTTGGCACATATCAAGCACCTCTACAAATAAGTATTTGAATGAAAGGATCAGGAGAGCTGAGAGAGAGGGCATTCTCTTGGCCCTCTAACAAAAGCGGTGTGAACAGCATATTAAGCAGTTCAACCTGAAATGAAATAAAGAGATGGCACTTGTGTATAAATACAGATGACTCTCTGAAATCTCTACCCACCAAAGGAAAGTCATTTTTCCTAAAGTGCTGACCGAATGATGTGTTTTATGTGACATGGCAGAAGAATGTCGGGAAAAGTAAAGGCAACAGGCAAAGTCTTGGGAAAGAAATCCCGGACTAGCCCTGGCACACGGCTGAGGAAAGGTTATAGGACACAAAGTGAGGAAGCTTGTTACGTGGGCTCAGTATATCCCATGTCCTCTCACACGCTGAATCAGCTGTCCCCGAGCCATACCTTCTTTAGAGATGGCATCTGCAGTCTCTTTGGCTTTGTCCTTCAAGTCATTCACCATGTTGTCTACCTGCGACTCGTGCTTCAGGAATAAAGGACGGATGATGCGCGTGTAGAGCAGGTCCGCTCCGTTGGCCGGGCTGGGAGCCATGCACCACAACAGGAAGCCACACTGCACAGAGGAGAGGCGGCATGGTGACAGAGTGCAGCGGCATCTGACAACACACGCTGCCACCACTACTCTGGGGATGGCACTGCCTCTGCTATTTGCCCCAACAGCATTTCCAGTGTTTCCTGCAGGATACAGGTGCACTTTTCTTAGATGGAAAAAACATGACAAATAATGACCTAGTAGGGAAAAGCTGAGACTGACAAAGAAAGGCAAAACACACCAAGTCCAGCAGCTTAACTTCCTTCCTAACTTGGACCACTTTTTAGTTGACAGTTACAAGAGACTTTTATTAATTATAACTCTTAATCAATTAAAAAAGTAGTATTTATCTGTGTGTGTAAACCCTGTCCACGTAGGTATCTATGAGGCTTGTTCTCAACAGGCTTACCTCAGTAAGTTTGTCACCTTTATTCATCCTGTTATAGAAAAAAATATCCTGGCCATTCTTGAATTCTTCCCTTAGTGGGATCTCAGTTTTGGGTAGATCTTAGCCTTCAAGGAATCTTTACAGTCAGCTGTTCATCATCTTTCACCTTGAATGTAGATATTATCCCTAACTCTTTCTTTATGGCTCTACTTTGCTATTGAGATGAAAAATTGACAAGAGTTCTACCCTAAAAACTTACACAACAAGAATTGTCACACTATGTTTACTTTGAAAAACCTTTACTGTTTATTCAAATGATAAACAACTCAGCACTTTAAGTTGTCCAAGCAATTTATTCCTCTATAATATAATGAATGAGCGAAAAAGGGAACATTCAGAATGATATGCTCATTTCCCTAGAATGTTTGATAAACAGCATACTGTGTTCTTTCAGCTTAAAAGCTTCTAACTATATTGTATTCCACACAGCATAGGTGACTCTATAAAAAACAGGAGTCATTTCTTGAGATTCCAATTCTGTAGTTTTTACTTCTCCTCCTTAAAGTAAAATCCTTTCAACTTCTTATGCCATATATATATTTAATTCTACAGTCCTTTTACTCCAAACCAAAGAATGTATTCAAATAATCAAGAAGCTACGTTCCTTTCTAACATGGTCTTTTAAGTTTGCTCTAGAGATGCAAACCTGCTAAGGGGCTACTACTAATGACAGAGAGCTTGAGTTAAAATGCACACATTTGTGCCCAAAGCTCACCCCAGCAGTACCACGTTGGCTCTGAGAAATTTCCATTACACTTTGAACTATGACACTCAAAATACGAAACAAAATGCAGGTTCTAAACAGATTAGGGTCGGGGGGCGAGCTTTCAAAAGACAGGGGTTACCAGACTGGATTTTAAAAAAACAAAACTATGGCTGTATGTTTCTGATAAGAAACACACCAGAGATAAAACCAATTAGGAACACTGAAAATAAGGAGATGAAAAAAGATGTATCTGACAAATACCAACTCTCAAATTAGCTCACATATTATAGTAATATTAATAGTACGTAAACATAAGGCAAAATAAGTAAACAGTGATAAAGAAGGAAAGCAGTTTGTCAAGAACAATTTGCCTGAAGCTATATATCTTTGAAATACGTAAATATATATAGCATTGTATTTTTTATATTTACAATTATATAAATTTTAATTTTTATAATTATGTAGTTTATAATTATATATCACTTCCAAATATAGCTTTGAAATGTATAAACTTGAAAGTCAGAATTATATAGATAAATGGACAAAATCCACAATCGATTTTTAACATTTCCATCAGAAATTGATATATCAAAAAACTAGAAATCAGTAAGAATACAAAGCAAAATACACAGAATTTAAAATCTTGATCTAAAGATATACACAGATCTCTCCACCCAACAAACTGGGGACTAAGAGAATTGTATACTACAGTATACAGAGGTAAGAGAACTGGGCTCAGAAAAACTGGTTCCAATCTTCTTACTAGCTGGGAAAACCTTGTGCAAGTTACTTAATTGCTTAAGTCTGTTTTGACTCTATAAAAAATATATATATATATTAAAAGAAATTTTAAAAAATCTACCTCATACAGATTTTGTAAGAAAATAAGAAACACTTTGAGCATCTAGCATAGTAAGGCTCTGTCCCTCTCCCAAGAATACTGTGTCTTCTACCAACATCCGTGAAACAGTAACAAGCTACCTCATTAGAGCTTTAAACCAGGTAAAATCAAATCCCAGGACCAACACACACCCTTTTTAAACAATTATTTTGTTCTTACCTCTCCTTTTACTACCTGAAATGAAATTCAAAGTCATGACATACTTACATACACAATTACAAAAAAAAAAAAAAAATAGTTTTCTAACTGGAATATAAAGAAAAAAAAAGTGAAAGTAATTTATAAAAAAACAATGTATTTTAAAGTGTAAATATTCAAGCCAAACTGTATTAGAAAACAATATAAAATAATAAGTAGAATCAGTGACTATTAACAGCTACAGACAAAATTTTCTCTATGTATTCCCCAAAGGTTGCCTCCTTTCCATATCAGAGAATTCAGCCAAATGCAATTCACTGCCACAATCTCCAAGTTATGATACCAAGCCAGCCCTCTCTTCACCTCTCCCACCCCTTACGTGCGACAGACTCCAAAACTCATTTACTGAAAATGGGATGTTCAGAGTTAGGAAAGCAAAGGATGGGAAAGCATGGCAGTAGGCAGGGGAAGGGCAAAGATTCAGACTGGCCATCTCGTAGTCTCACTACAGCTGTGCGTGCAACCACCCGAAACTCCAGTGAGCCCGCACAGACACACAGTGGCAAGTAAGACCTTCTGTTACAGGTCCAAGCTCTTAAATGAAGCCAGTTCCTTGAAATATCCTCAGTCTTTAGTGTGTGTGTGTAGCTCCACGTTTACTTTTCGTTTTCCCAGTGACTCTGCTCCAGCACACACTGGGCTTGGCCAGCCATCCTTGTGAAGATGTGCCAGAGAAGCCTGGTTTTCTGAACTACACATTTGCATTAACCCAAAGTATGGAACGAAGTGTGACTAAGTGTGACTGCAGTTTTCACTGGCTTTAGCTTTAATGTCCTCTGCTTACAGCCAGGTTATTAACAGGCAGACCCTAGAGACCATCTCTCTAGTTGACATTTCCCTGTGGTTTTTAGTATCCAAACATTCATGTTTTCCATCATTTGTTGTTGTTGTTGTTGTTGTTTTTTCCGGCCACACACACAGCATGCGGGATCTTAGTTCCCCAACCAGGGATGGAACCTGCACCCCCTGCAGTGGAAGCGCAGAGTCTTAACTGCTGGACCACCAGGGAAATCCCTCCATCAGTTGCTTATATAGGTAACGCTAATACACACACACACACCTAAAACTTAATAAAACAATTTAGACAAGATGATATACAGGAAAAGGAAAAGTTACATTCTTGACAGAACATCGGAATTCTGTGTGGACATTGTGAAGAGAATGAAGTGTCCAAGGGGATGTGCCATGTACTACTTACTGCAAACAAAGCAATAGTTTCCCACCAACTATATTAACTATTTGGAGCGCAGGAACTATTTGGATTTAGTTTTTAGCATCTAACATCCAATATATTTGTTATTTATACAGGGGCATCTTGCTGTATTAATATTTAGGAAATTGGCATGGAGTTTTAAATTGACATGTAATACATTTTAATTTTTATTATTTAAAATTGTAAGAAATAGTCTCCTGGCTGGTATTCCTACGTAGAATATCTAATTGTCAGGAATGGATTATTGATGTAGACACACATGCCCATAGGCCTCAAGGTGAAGTAGAAATGACTCACTGGGTTAAGAATCAGGAGAGTTGGTATCTGTTCTATGACTTTAGGTAAATCAAAGAACCTCTCTAAGAGTCGATTTTCTCTTCTGCAGGATTTTTAGGAAAGTCACAAATTAAGAAACGTACAAGATAGTAGTAGTATTACCAAGTCCTACAGTTCTTACTGTTGTTGAAAAATCTCTGAAATATTACCTGCCTATGCAGATAACAGCCCTTCAGCAACCCAGAAAAGCTGATTCATTCACCTTTTCTGGATGAATTAAGCATGGCTACCAGACAGGACCAGAGCCAAGACTCTACATTTTTGTACCTCTGCAATGTGATTAACTTTATAGGCTATTCTCCAGGCTGTTTAGTTAGTTCTTTCTGGTACCCTCTAGCTATCGTCTTGAGACAATAAAATAATTACTGCTCTTTACTCACATCGTGAGCATTTTCCAGTTCTCATATGAAGTAACTTTCTTGTATTAAAAATAAAGTTAATTACTATTCAACTCTCAAGGTGATATTCAGCCACCAGCTTTTAAAAGTCCCTTTTCTTAATCTATGTAACTACTCTACAGCCGAGGAATACCCTGAGCTACACAGATCTGGCCATCCTTTTAATCAAGCTGCCCTGAAAGTGCCAGCTGACGAAACTTCCAACGGCCAACACAAGCCCACTCAGACACAGAGTTCAGACAAAGAGTCCGGCCATGCCATTTCAACTCAACTCTCGGCACTATTAGCAATGACACACTAAATCCTTAAATTACAAATTACAACAGGCCAGATAATTCTGTCAATGATTCTAATGCTGTCACTATTCAATTTTCCCCTAGAAGAGGTATTTCCAAGGTAGGGATATATTTAATATGCACGGTTTGGGACTAGCCTGGTGAGAACTGAGAGTTAATGCCAGAAAAAATGTATTTCAACACTGACTTCCTGGTATGCTGCAATCACTTGATCAAAAACAGAAGCCTTGGGAAGCCTTTGCAACACAGCCACGAGAATAGCGAGAATAGTAATGAGCTAAAGTTAAAACAGACTGCTCAGCATGCACAAATGAAAGGTAAAAACGAACATGTGAAGGGGAAGATTTTTCTATCTTTTTTGCCTCCTACAAAGTTAAGAAGAGAAATGTTATGCTCTTTGTCAATGGGTGAAACGATACAGGTGACGGTCTGGATCAGGACTTAAACTTGCCAAAATTTATTCAACCTTTATTTTTAAAATAAATCTAGAAGATGATTCAAATGAGAGTAAAGATGAGGTGCAAAGATACTCATTGTAGCATTAGTTAAAATAGCAAGATAAATATCCTAAATGTCTATTAACTGGGGAATGAATACATTATCACCTATAATGGATTAGACATTTATGTCAAAGAATATTGAATGAGAAAATACTCATAATATTGTGTTAACTGAAAAAAAGTGAGTTATAGAATCATATATATATCATTGGTCCCCAACCTTTTTGCTACCAGGGACCGGTTTCGTGGAAGACAACAATTTTTCCGCGGGGGGCGGGAGGTGTGGTTCAGGTGATAACGCAAGCGATGGGAAGCGGCAGATGAAGCTTCACTCGCTCGCCCGCCACTCACCTCCTGCTCTGTGGCCCGGTTCCCAACAGGCCACGGACTGGTGCTGGTCCGTGGCCTGGGGGTTGGGGACCCCTGATATATATGGTTTCAACCATACATAGATGGTTAAGACAATAACAACTGTCTTACATCAAGCAATTTATCTGCACATTAAAAAAGAAAAGGAAGACTACCCTAAGATGATACCAGTGGTAGTCTTCCAAATACTATTTTCTTCCCTATCTAAAACATGCCCCAACACACATGCACACACACACAACACAAATGCAAACAGTATGACAGCAGGGATTTTGTTTTATTCACCAAAATCCCCTGACCTAGAACAGATTCTGGCACATAGAGGTTCTAAATAAATATCTGCTGAATAAAGAAATACACTACTTTCACAATCGGAGAAAAAATTTATTTTTAAATAAATACATTTATTTTTAAACCTTCCTGTTCAAAGATGGACCTCAGAGCAAAGCTCTGAACAGGCAGGATCCACTTTTTCTAGCTCAATACATTGAACAGTATCTTCTCGACTAACCCTTGATGCCTAATCATTGGTTCTTCTTGTATTCCTGCAATCTTATAGGCTGCTTTAGAAAAATGGGGGGAAAGGCCAACAACACTAATTCTGCAAAAGATAAAATAGTCAACATGGCCTTAGTTGCAGGTCTCCTTTTCATCCTCCCACACAATCACCTTGTGATTGTAGCAATGGCGCAGGTAAGATCTATGCTAGTCCTTAAAATGGGATATTCTCCTACACACTCTGCAATTCAGAGACCTTTTCTCAGTCAGTTCACTGAAGCCACTCAGAATACGCCACTAATGCAGGAAGAAAGCATTTTTATTGACAGCATAATCAATTTTCAATCATCTCAAGTATATTATCTATTTGGCACATATGCGGTAAATTCACTCTCTCATTCTGGACGCCGTGACATCAAACAGCTGGACACTCACTACTAATGGATGTGCATTTGTTTTACCGTTAGGGAGGAAAATTTGTTGCAAAGCAATTTCTGTAATGTACTTCAAAATCAAATATAAATGACTTGGTGATTATCTTTTATTTTGGATACTTTCTACCTCAAGGGGCCTCCATTAGCAGAGGCGATCAGGAGCAGGCTGAAGTCGGGCTTGTGTTTCGGAAGTCTGAGGTCAGATACTGGTGTGAGTGGTTCTGCTGACGGGATACTGTTCGGGGCAAGCAGTGGGGCCCAAGGCAAAAGCCCAGTTTCCTTCTGTTAGAGACCACAATGTCACGTCACTGCCATCAGACGGATCTTATTAAGGGGTTCACAAATATTTTAAGTTTAAAATATGAACATTCAAATTAAAGATTATAAAATTATTTTTATAAATGCTAAATATCTTTGGATAACAAAAACATACGAAAAATCCAGCAATCTCTGGAATCTTAAATCTTCCCACAGACCAACTTTTTTCCCATTTGTTTTGAAGGAAAAATTTTCTGCTGTGTTACAGGCGTTCTGTGGTAACAGCATTCAAAATTAAGAGAACATCCATGTTTTCATTTAAACTTTTAAACTATTTAGCTTTTTTTTTTTACCATAAGTGGTTTCATACTGTAATATTCTATAATTTTTTATAATTAATGAATTATGCAAAATTTCTATATCTACAAATGGATCATTTCATTTCATTTAACTGTATGGATGTACTATTAATTCATTTAACCAGTTACCAGTTGACGGACCCTGCAGGGTTTTTTCTTTTAATAACTTTTATTTATAACCAAAAATGCTGCAGTAAATGTCCTTATGCAGCTCTCTTATTCGTGGTGAAGATTTCCTAGGATGGATGCTTAGAACTGCTAGAGTATCATTTTTCATTTTGACAAGAAACTGTCAAAGCCTCCTTTAAAAAGGCTATTCCAATTTATAGCATTACCACCACACATCCATTTCCCAATATATTCACCAATACCAGATATCCTCAACCTTTTGAATACCTGCCAATGTAATGAGCAAAATATGGTATTTCACTATTTTAACTCACATTTCCCAGACCACTGACTACTCATATTTTCTTCTCTTCTGTGAAATGTCTATTTATAACCTTTGTTCATTTTTCTCCTTTTCTTCTTACTTGTAAATGTTTTTATATATTCTGGATATTAATCCCTTATCTGGTGTAAGTGTTCTAAATACATCCTCCTAGTCTGTCATGATTTTATCTTTGCTTATACTGCCCACTGTCATATAGAAATTTCTGTCTTGTTTCTATACCTCCAAGTTAAAAAACATTCTCCTATACTTTTTCTAAAACAGAGGTTTTGGCATAGAAGTCCTGCCTTGTGAGGCACTAAGGAGAACAGCTAGGGACTAAGTAGCGAGGGCAGTTCCTCCTCAAGCCCTCCTGCTCCAACCCCTAGAGCTATGAATTCCAACTTAGGAGCACCTGCTTCTAGTGCTGCTGGGGGAGCAAAGGGTGACACCTGCACCTGAAGAGCTGTTTAGTGGGGGAAGGGAATCAACTGTGGCTCTTCTGCTGCCTGGGGTTCCCCACCCTAGGACTCACACACCCCTACCCTGAGCTTATGGACTAGCATGGATCAGGGTGTGGCCTCCTCCATTCTAACACCCGATGGAACAGCTGATACTCCTGGAGGAGAAGGAACTTACAGGCCAAAATAACAAGGTATTTGAAAAGTACAACCAGTTCAAAACAGAGACAGCACAATCAACTACAGATTCTATCAGCAGCAGAAATTTTAGAAGTGAATGACCAAGAATTTAAAAACAGCTATACTAAAAGAAATACAGAGACATGAAAGAAGAACAAGAAAACATAGGGAAGAGCCATGCAAAACTACTAGGTATGAAAAATACAACAACTGAAATAACACAATGTATGGCATAAACAGCAGAATGGAACAAAACTGAAAATTGGAAGATCGGATTGAGAAAATCTCCCAGAAAGAAGGAAAATACAAATAAATATGTTTGAAAAATAGGTAAGGCCAGAGGAAAAGAAAAAATATATCCATAATTAGCAAGAATTAAAAATCAAGGTAATATCAACGTAGTGGCGGCTGCGGGGAAGGAGACCAAAGGATG